>NW_026068209.1:141725-370048 GCF_014885135.2 Alexandromys fortis
ACTATATATAGACTATATATATATACTATATCCTATTTATTTAGTTTTTCTTCTTGAAAGTTTCTATATTTCCATAATTTCTCAACATGCATTATGCGTATCTCAAAGATGAAATGACTGACTCATTATTTTCAAGGTGAAGGGGGAGTGGCTTTTCCTACACATAACATTGGTAAAGACTGATAAGGACTTCAGATTGAAGGTCCTTATGTCATTTTGATAAGTATGAGACAGCACTGTTGTGAAGATGAGGACTACCTAGCAATCTTCCAAGGGCTTCACCTTGCAAGGAGACTTCAGTTAGAAGTTAGAGGGAAGTCTTTGGAAGTTGGAGATAAGTGAAAAAAGAAAATGAATGGAATGTAATCTGTCTGAAAAATTGTTTCAGTCATGAACATTGTGGATGGCTGTTTCTATTTCTCCTAAAGATCCAGCCTTCTCACTCCTCTAGATAATATATTCATTCAACAATGATACCTTTAAAAGTTGTTTTGGCTAGTCCCTAAATGGTTTCTAGAAGTTGAATTTATATATTTGTATTTTTGTTTTCACCCTTTCTTTGGTCATCACGTTTCTTCTACTTGTCTAAATTCTAATCCTTTTTCAACGTTGACAATGAACCTATCCCTTCTAAGAGTCCTTCTCAAACTGCCAAGCATATTATAGCTTCCTCAGGATCTTCTCCCTATGCCCACCTCTATAATGACTCTCATCTTGGTGATATATGTGTGTATGTGTCCTGAATATTTATATATAATAAATAGTATATATAATATATATTTAAATATATATTTAAACATTGGTTTACATGTATGTCTTCTTAATTACTATTTAAATGGCACAAACCATGGACCATTTTCTCTCAATATTTGTATTTCTGACATTCTCCACCCATTTACTAGACACTTCGACATTGTTTGATGAGTTCCTCATCTGCTTATGCTCTGGGGATATTTGGTAATGTGATTCCTTACATAAAGGATTTCCAAACTAAATGAATACTGAAGATTTCAAAAGCTGAAATCTAAAAACCTATGCATGTTTTAGTCAGCACAAAATGTAAATGTATGCTAATTCAAACCAAAAATTAGAATATTTAAATTTTAATTTACAGTTTTAGGAAAAAATAATCTTTCGCCCCTCAGCCTCGCTTTAAAAAGTCAGGAACTTTTTCTTTTGTACACTGACGCCCCCATTTTTCACTTTAAGGTATCAATAATGGGATTCCTATGGTGTACTAGTAACATCTAGACTGTGGAGAAAACATCATGAAAGACAAATGCACGTAATAGAACTAAAGCCAGCACGTGCTGGTTTGAGGGATGTGCAAAGTATGAAGTGATATCTAATTATTAGGTAGTTTTTGTAACATAAGCTGAAATGAAAATTATTGCCTCCCTTTGGTGAAAGCAGCAGTCAAGGAAAGTAGAAAACAGAACTAAGCAGTTTCCTGTCTAGACAAGCAAGCAGTGAACAGTGATGACTTAGACCAGAACGCTTCTATTCTCAACTGCATACTTTCACGATTCTGTATTTCACTCCCAATGCACAAATGACTATCTAGATTGCAAACAAGTGCCTCTCCCAGATACCACCTAGTGAAAAAGCAAATGCTGATCTCCTAAGGTTACTAAGCAAGGTCTGCATAAATCTTCCGCAGAAGTGTTTTGAGAAGAGCATGCATTTTTGTGTTTCTCATTCTACTCAACCCAAGTCGCGCCCGAGAAGTGACAGTGTTTCTACTGAGCATACATGTGTGTCAGGAGGGTGATGCATGTACTCATAAGTATTAAAGTTATTCCAACAGTAATTAAAAAGTATTATAGGAGCCTTTCATAATCTAATACAACACTAAAATTTACATTATCATTAATATTATTATTGTTAGTGTTATTACTTGGTCACTGGCTATAGTCAAATTAAAACCATCCTAAATAGGGAAAACATTTCTGAACAATATGATACTATATCTCTTTTTAGAGAAAGTGGTGGAAAAATGTTTCTCTATGCAAGCAAAACAACTATCAAACACAATCTTGGATAGAGAAATCTTTTTCCCTTTAGTAAAAACATTTACAGCATAAAGCCAGTGTTCAGAGTACTTAGAAAGAAGTGGTGCTGCCTAGTGAACCAGAAGGTCAGATTCAAACCCAGGTTGGGGCAGTTATGATGGGTGTATTCATGAGAATGCTACCTCCCTTTGGCCCTAATTTCTGAACTATTTGGTTTGAAAGGCTAGTATCTAAGGTTATTCACTCTTCTAGAACTGTGCCAGTTCCTGTTCTCCCAGCCCCACCTAGTAGCTAGCTTCCATTAGCTTCCGTTTATTTAGAAGTAAAGAAGCCATATAGACTTTGTAAGACTGCAATGCTCTTGCAACCCCCAACCACATCAAAGCATCAAAAGAAACACAAAGAATTAAGCATAAAGAGGAAAAAACTCTTAACAGAAGAAATATCTTCTTTATCTACGTCCATTTCCTCTCACAAGGAAAAATGGCAGTGTCAGAGGTACATTACATAGATCTCTTTCTTTCTCTTTTAGTGTTTAATCTTAGCACCTGCACAGCAGAGGTCTTTACAATTCATTGCATATGCTCTTCCCTTCTCCCCCCCCTCCACACAGCACCTGAGGCCCAAGAAGCCACCATCTCCAAGCTCCACAAAAGTCTGAGACCCTTCTTTATGACAGAATATAGTAGTAACAGACATGCCCCCACAGTTTTATACAGTTGCTAGAATACTTCCGTTTCCAACAATTGAAGATTTTTTCCTCCTTTCTTTTGAATATTAATTACATTTTACAAATTGTGTGTGTGTGTGTTTTATTTTGTTTTGATTTGTTTCTGTTGTACACACAACAGAAGGGAAAGTCCACGACGAAGGGTCACCAGTTAGCAGAGTTTGGCTGTCATCTGGTCGGACTGTTTGAGGATCTCAGTGTTGTAGAGGTCCAAGGCATGGTTCACCCTGATAATCTCACTGTTAGTTAGCTTCAGGCGGTGCTTCAGCATACAGGAAAACAAGTCCAGCTGGGGCTTTCCTGGAGCCACTGGAGGAGCCAGACGATTTATTCGGTCCCGGATGTCCAACATGAGGAGCATCACAGATGAAGAGGAATAGAATTGACCACCCTGTGTGTAGGACTGATTCACTTGTTGCACGGCACTTCGAAGGAGGTCAGCATTGAACCTCAGGCTGTACCCGAACACCTGCACGTCGGATATCTTAATGTAGAATTGCCTCTTGGAGGGATCCGACAGGTCCACGGGGCCCTGGCCGGTCTCATTACGTAGGGTAGGTAGCCGAGTCCGACTACGCAGGTAAATATGGACAGTCTCAAAAAAAGTTTTCCACCGATTGCCCAGCAAGAGAGTCCAGTTGTAGCATTGGCTGTTTTGCAGACGGATCTTCTCCCAACGTGGGTAGCCAAATTCCCCAAAGGGCATGTTCCAGCCCTCTGAATGGCTGCCGCTGAAAGGATTGACATAGACAAAGAACATGGGGTCCAGGCTGCTGTTGCGCATCTGACAGATACGCATGGACATGCCAATCACCATGTGGATGAAGTCCATGCGGTTCTTGTTGCTCTTGAGAGTGAGGGACATGCGCTTGCGCCACCGAGGGTCAAAAAATGTATCAAGGCGAATCTCATTGCTGATGAAGGTAGTGTGAACATAGAGGCGTGAGTCCATCTTCTGCAACAGGTACTTCAATTCCAAGTCCTGGAAGTCCAGGTCGGTCTCAAAGCTAATGAACTGCTCGCTCCTCTCAGAATCCACATTCTGTGGTTCGCAGCGGCCTCTGTATAGCTTGTAGCCCTTATTGCAGGAGCCACAGAGTGAGATGTTTGCCAGGCTGCACATGGCACAGCTGTTGTTCCCACCTATGATGCATGGGATGGGGCGCTGGCACAGTGTGGTACTGCCATGGCACACACAACTCCTCTGGCTCTCCAGGAAGGTTCCCCAGAAGCCATTCTCATTGCAGTAGAGAAGTGACTGTACCCGTGCAAGCCACTGCTGAATTGTCCTGTGAAAAAGAAGGAAAATGAAAAATGTTAACAATAATGAATGGGGTTACACAACTGACCATGCAAGTTGGAGCCTCCCAACGAATAAGTAAGGGGATTAGAGTGATTAATAAATACATTGCTATTCTGCATACTGCCAGAAAGCAGTTGTATCACTTTGTACTTTGCCTCTCTAACATTCTCTGTGGACATCTTTAAAGAAGAGGAGTTAGACTAAATTTGGGGTCTCCAGCCACTTCTGTACATTGCACTATACAATAGACACTGAGAAATTTGGTTTAGGAAATGTAGTGTCTAAACATGAAAACACTTTCTGGATGAAAACAAATCATGAACAAAAAATCCATTGGAAAGATTTGAGGGTCATTATTTTTTTATGTAAGCATCAGAGGATATAGTACTCTCCCCGCCTTTCTTTAATGAGGTTATGCGATACCCAACCCTGCTAGCAACAACATGAAAAAGCTTAATTGCATCATATTCCAGAATTCATGAGTGCTTCCATACAAACATACAAATCACCTGGCATGATTCTCACAGTGGCTTTTCATAACATGCAATAAAGGTATATGTACCTCGGGTGTCCAGAGTTCTAAATTCTTAATTGTAAGGCATTTCTATGCAAACTGTATCTCTAGATCTCCTTATTACTGCTTTCTCACTCTGTGAATGATAATATATATATATATATATATCAATGATGACAGATCTGTGAGCCAATGAGAAGTAGCGTAAGAATACATAAAAAAATAAGCAAGGCAGTCAGTACAGAGGCCTCTCATTTTTTTATTTTAATTCCTATGGAAGTCATCTCTTGGCTGTCTTTCATGTTATGAATAGTTCTATATATCTGCCTAGCAGTCTTTATCCTGCACAGGGCATTTTTACTCCCAGCTTCTCACTTGTACCTACCAATAACACCCAATGACTTGAGATTCAAGTATCACCAGAGATTTCATGAAATTTTGGCTCCTCTATACTTGAACAGAGGTGGCAGTTTCTTTAGCCTTCCCACTCACTTCTACCACACAGGGCTGTTATAAAGATTACATGAGATTCCATCTTACATCTGTCATAGTGACCAAGATCAAAAACCCTGACGACAACTTATGCAGGAGAGGATGTGAGGTAAGGGGAACACTTCTCCATTGCTAACGGGAGAGCAAACTTGTACAGCTACTTTGGAAATCAGTATGTCAATTTCTCAGAAAATTAGGAAACAATCTACCTCAGGACCCATTAAAACTACTTTTGGGTATATATCCAAAGGATGCTCAATCATAACACAAGGACATGTGCTCAACTATTTTTGTAGCAGCATTGTTAATAATACCTAAAACCTGGAAACAATCTAGATGTCCCTCAACCGAAGAATGGATAAAGAAAATGTGGTACATTGACACAATGGAGTACTACTCAGGGGTAAAAAATGACATCTTGAAATTTTCAATCAAATGAATAAATCTGGAAAAAAAAAACACCTTGAGTGAAGTAGCCCAGACTTTGAAAGACAAATATATTATGTACTCACTCATAACTGGATTTTAGGCATAAAGCAAAGAGAAATCAGCCTACAATTCACAATCCCAGAGAACCTGGACAACAATGAGGACCCTGAGAAACCTACACAGATATAATCTACATGGGAACTGGAAAAAGACAAGATCTCCTGAGTAAATTGTGAGTGTGGGGGTCACGGGACAAGGTAGAAGGGGAGAAGGGAAGGAAGGGAGGAGAGTAAGTCACATGTTTTTTTTTTTTTTTTTTTTTTTTTTTTTTGGTTTTTTCGAGACAGGGTTTCTCTGTAGCTTTGGTGCCTGTCCTGGAACTAGCTCTTGTAGATCAGGCTGGCCTCGAACTCCCAGAGATCCGCCTGCCTCTGCCTCCCGAGTGCTGGGATTAAAGGTGTGCGCCACCACCACCCGGCTTACATGATATTTTTAATGTAAAATCTAGCTTTGAATTTGGTAGGCATTAAGTGTTCAACAAAACACAGCTCTTGATTTTTTTGCAAAGGAATTGTCCGTTTGTTTTACAAGCATGACCACAGAAGCTGCAAGGCTAAATGATAGACTTAAAATCATATGACCAGTGAGAGGGGAAGTCTCTAGACACATTCACTTTGCTTTGGGCAATATCTGTCAATCCAAAATTTAAAGGGAAAAATTAAAATCCTTTCTTAAGACTACATGAAAGGGCTGTGACAGTAGTGATGATGAAGTCCATATTTCCTATCTTCCAGTGCTATGAAGCTGTAAAGAGACACTCATCCGAATCCAGCATCCTGTGCTGGAATATGTAAGCAAACTGTCTGCCCTATCACTGGTAGTTCTGACTTACAATCACCAAATCAGAAACCTCCATGTCATTGGGGAGACAGTAGAAACTAAAGCTGAAGAGCTTGGATGTTGTTGGTTCAAGCAAAACTGAAGCCGGGGGGGGGGGGGGGGGGGGGTGAAAAAAAAAAAAAAAAAAAAAAAAAAAAAAAGAAAAAAAAAAAAACAAAAAAATGAAATCTATCCTAGGACTGAGTCATTGCATCTCTTGAATCCTTGCCCTTCTTGGCTAAAATGAGGATAATAAAGTCTGTCTCGAGAGTCTTCTATGAGGATTGCTCAGATGATATATTTAAAGTGCTGAGAAAAGTCTAGCATACAGCAATTACAAAAAAAAGTAATAATACACAGTGCTCATATCTCAGAGAATAATTCTTCTTTTGAAGGTCCTGAGGCACTCTCTGGGATGCTCTGAAGTCTAAAGGAAGCCATTTTGTTACAGTCATTTGAAAATGGATACTGTTGAAATGGCTGCCAGACTGACTTAGGCTTTAAAGAAGTTGCTTATCGGCTGAGAAAAATGGTGGAATAATTAGCTTCCTGAAACTGTCTACCTATTTAATCCACAGAACCATCCCCACCTGGTAATGAAACCTCCCTCACAACACCCCAAGGTATTGCACTTATACTCTGCCTCATTTTTCTCCTTTCTCCTCCAGCTCCTCAGGTTTGGCAGGTAGGACCCATCTTCCCCCAGCAACTAGCACACAATATAGATAGCTTTACAAATGTTTGCTGAATGAACGAACAAAGAATATTAATATTTTTCTTCTTGTGTTTTATTAACGAAAAGAAATAAAAGAAGAAAGAAAACAAACTTCTCCCTTTCCCTCAAGAGCGCAGTATTAGTTTTCCATACCATCCGCCCACACAGCCGCAGGCCTCTCTGGTCTTTGCTTCATGAGACCAATCCTATTACAGCCTGGAGAGCAGCAGGCCCAGCTTTCAGGAAACGAAGCAAGAATCATAATGAGCTGTGTGGCTCTCACTTCCCAAATCAGAACATTGACTGAATATTGGCGTATGAGTCATCTGATATTTTTTGCGAGCTGCAGGGGCTCTCCACGCGGCTGCGATTGCGTGGTTACATCTGACAAAATGCCTCTTTCAAATGGCCCACACTTGCCCCTGTCACTCCCTCTCCAAGTGACAGCACAGTACCCCATTTAGATCGCCTCTGTTCCCATCTGCAAGGCATTCTATAACCCCGTAGAGCGCCCCCTTTCTCGTGTCTCATCTTTGGGACCCTTTGTAGGGATCACAGCCCCCGCTCCTCCTATCAATGCTTCATTGTGGTGGAACTCTCAGAATCCTCGGTGAGGAAAATAAAAAGATGAAAGTTCCTGGTGATGCTGCTACAAGCAAGGGGGCTGCTGGGGAATTAGGATTCCAGCCTTGTCAGGGAGGAGGGATTGGGGACAGAGGCCCTCTGAGACACATTAGCAGGCTGCATGGCACCTGCGTCTCCTGAGCTTGGAATAATCATGAGGTTGTGGGCTCTATCAAAGGGGGCATTAATGACACAGCACCAGGACCCAGAAGGGAAGTGGTGTGAAGGAGGGCAAGGCCCAGGGAAGAGGAAGCAGAGGGGAAAGGGCCCTGACAGAGGGGAGAAAGGACTTCATGTTGGGGAAGGGTACGTGGGAGCTACTGGGCAGAATATACGGCACAATCAGAGTGCACAGGTTCATTTACCATCAGTTACAAGATTCAGAGAATGTAGACAGCAGAGAGTCTAGGCTGGGACATGGATTATTGATTCATCCCCTTTCTTTTATACAAGAGTGGGTGCATCAGAAAGAGTGATTGCAGTGACTGTTGGTCCAGAAGGTCGGTGAGCATCCTGTTGCTTTTAAATACTTCATTTTGAGAAGATTAAAACCTGAAAAGAAAGCCCAGTCCATTTTCTCTCTCTCTCTCTCTCTCTCTCTCTCTCTCTCTCTCTCTCTCTCTCTCTCTCTCTTTCTGTGTGTGTGGTATGTTTGTGCATGTGTGCACATGTGTATACACACTTTTTTAATACACGCAACTTCAAACAGTAAATCAACCTAATCAAGATAATGTCCTATATCTTCTCCACCTAGTGATCTGAGTAATAAAACTGCCATTGGAGGTGGAACTCCAAGCCAGAGGAGGGATTTCATGCTGTGCCAGTAGTAGGTACTACTGTGTGTCACGGATGGTGATAGGAAGTGTTCATGTACACTCTTCCCCTGAGTGTCACATGTCACCATCATAGTGTGGCAGAAGATAATGGGAGCTTGAAAATGAGGTAACATACCATTCCAATACCAACTTTTAGACCTCTAGTATAGGTACACTGGGTGCTATACACCATAATATGGTATTAAAGCAACAAGGAGAACAAAGAAGGAGTAGCCATAAGGAGAGAAACAAATGGAAAGAATGGGGAAATAACAGAAAGTCTGAGCATGTAAGAACCTATTATCACTTGCCTTGCTTCCTCTGAACCTTCTGGGGTCTCTCTTCTCCGTTCACAGATAATTGGAACTGTCTGATGAGTGCTCAGGGAGATGATGGGGACCAGGGGTAGGAGGGACTGTGATCTATAAATACCATTTTTCAGGCTAGCTGGTGACAGCCACCTCAATGTTGGCGACAGGGAAGCAGCTTAATAGGCCAGTTCTGTATGGAAGGGTCTCACCGGGCTCACACAGACCACCTTTCTGCAGTCAGTATGAGGCAGCTAGAACCATGTTTTAAAATGCCTTTCTCTGTTCCTGGGGATCCAGCCACAGATCCTTCCATTTGCAGCCAAATCAGCATCTTTCTGTTGGATGACATATTCAATACATTCTGATGGGAGTTGGCGTGAAGGGAGGGGAGAGGAGTAGGGAGAAGAGGACAGAAGCTAGAGGGTGGAGAGAGTAAGAGAAATGAGGACCAGAAGCTGAATGGTCACTTCCTTGCTGGTAAAATCTGGTGCTTGTCTGACTAGCACCCACAGTGGCTTAGAGAGCTCAAACACACACGTGCGCGCGTGCGCACACACACACGCACACACACACGCGCGCACACACACACACACACACACACACACACACACTTTCAAAGCACCAGCCTATCTCTCTCAACTGGACATCACTGGGTTGATGACATGGACAGCCAAAACTTTAAGGTACCTCTAGATCACAGAGTTATCTTTTCCCCTGCAGGAGATAGGATTTGCTTCTGATTTCCACATGGCAGCCAAGATAAGTTAAATATAAACAGATCACCCAAAGGATGATCTTTACTTCCAACCATTATCACCTGCCAGAGTAGGACTCAGCCATCTATAAGTTTAATGGAGGTCTGAGTCTCAGTAGTTTACCCTGAAGCAATACCTGGTTGTAGGAAGGACCATAAACTAAGATTACCTGGGCACCATACAGGAACAGACCATCCAAAGGAAATGCCTAACATTCCAACTGCTGTAAATAGGACCACCTGTCAGCATGAGGACATGCCTAGATAAATGTCAGCCAATCAGGGATCCTGAACCTCAGAAACTCCTCACCCCTACCTTTACTACTATAAAAACCCAATTCTAACTGTGCTCGGGGCTCTCCATTTATCCCAATACGTTGGACGTGCAGAGAGACCGAGTTTGCAAACTTGCATAAAATAAAGGCTCTTTGCTTTTACATATGGGACTCAGTCTCCTTGTTGGCTTTTGGGGGACTTCACAGATTTGGGCATAACACCATCACTGACAGGGGTGATAAAACCGGAGAAGGACTGTCACTGACCCATGGTCACACAGCATAGAAATGGCCAGAGTTCAAAATTTCTAACTATGATCTCAGCACACTCTTAGTGATCATAGTATATATTGCTTGCCCTCTAAACCCCAGAGTGGATCCAAACCATCTCAGAACCCTGGAGACACCTCAGCTGCTTCCCTGCAGGTCCTGTCTTTGCCTCAGCCAGGAAGTTCTGGCAACCTGACAGGTCTCCTAGCGACACAGCATGAGTCCCTTGTCATTTGGAGGACAGAGGCTTTGCCACCCAGGGCTTCCCATCCGTTGTTTAAAGGCTCACATCTCCCTTTCAGAACCATCAGGCTGGGGAGCCCTGGCTGGGATTCCTAATTCAAGCAACCTCCCTGCTGATTTTAATTGGAGGTTTTGCCTAAGCTGGGAATGCGGTGCCTGGCCTGTGGCATTTTAGGGGAGATCACACAAATCTAGTGCCAAGGGGTTGGGGGGTTGCATCTAAAATAGAAAGCTATAATCCTTATGGACTATTTGTTTAATAGAAGTATGTTTTTAAAATTGGAGAGGAAATGAAACAAAAAAGTGGAAATACAAATCATTATTTTATTTATGTCCTGTGTGTCTTCCTAGGTGCTTTTTTTTTTTTTTTTAACATTGTAGTGGGTATCTAGGTAAAGCTGCATGGCTCCACAAAGTGTACACTGTCCAGAAAACAGGCTGAAACTGGGAGACACATACTCCTAGGTATCAGGTATGCACTGCTTTGTGTACACTGCACATGAATGTCAGCATGTATACATACATACATACATACATACATACATACATACATACATACGTGAGAGTGTGTGCAACTGTGCAGCCATGCTTATGCATATTTTTAAAGAATGGTGTTGATCATACTTGCATATGTCTGTAGTATCAGAACACTGGAGTATTGGTTCATGGCTATGCCAGTTTTAATTATAACTAGCCATCAGGCTCATTCTGTTCATCATTTTCCCTGAACAAATATTTATCTTTTACTCGTTGTGCTATTTGAGTTTCCTCCAAGGTCTTAATAGCCTGTTTCTCTTTCACATGATCTCAGAGCCTCAATGAGCACCACATGACAAGGAGGAAGGAAAGACCAAAAGGAGAGCTGTGTGCTGTCCTGCTGTGCTAAGGACACTCTCTAGTTTGGAACTGTGGATTGAAGGCAGTAAGTGTGTAAGCATGTTTGCAGGGTGGGCAGGTGTGAGTGTGGAAGGAGGAAGAAGTCAAGCTGCAAAGTAGAAATCCAACCTGGTCTTTGAAATTAGGTTGTCAGAAACTTAATTGGGGAGGATTATGAAACAATTTTTGCAATTACACTGTTCTGTGTCTGGAAGGAGGTGACAGGCAACATCAGCTGCATATTCAAATTCAGAGTTTTGCTTTGGGGCATAGAAGTACTGAAGACAGGTGATGGAAGGAGGAGAGCCTCTCAGAGACACAAGAAGGAATTGAAGGCAGCAGGCGCTCCCACGTAGATGCTGTTGGAGTGTGATGTTTGTCCTGGGCAGTAGATATGCAGGATTAAAGTCTCAGACTGAGGAAGAGAAAGGGGATTAACCATAGCCTAGGGCCTGTTTTGAACTTGAAGTGGCACACTAGCCACGTAGGTAAATGCTTTGGTGATCACAGTGTAGAAACCAGTTAAACAGAACTGCATTTGCACTATTTGGTGTTAGATGTTTGACCTTGAATGAGTTGCGAACTCTTCCACACTAAGCCTTCCTTTCTTTCTTTGTGGTCACATTTTCACATATGTATTTGAGTGTGTGTATGTGTGTTTGTGTGAATACACATGTGTGCCCGAGCACTTGGAAGCCACAGGCTAACCAGTGTTTCCTCAGGAGCCCACCACATTTCATTTGCCAGGGTCTCCCACTGGGAAAAAAAGCTTGCTGGTTAGTCTAGACTTGTCATTCACTGAACTCCCAAGATTCACCTCTCTCTCTTTCTTTCCCGTGCTGGGACTGTGAGCATGAATTAAGAGGGGAGGTTTTTCTTAACATGTGTGCTAGTGAGGGAAGCCAGGTATCCATGCTTACCAGGCAAGCACCTTACCTGGCTTAAATATGTGAAATGTGCCCACGAAGAAAGAAAGGAAGGCTTAGTGTTACCGAGTCGCTGTTCTCAGCCCTGACTCTCAGCTCTCTTACCTACCTACTGAGGATCATAAGATCAACCTTGTGCTTTATTTTCAGAGCTAACTTGAATGTGAAAAGCTTCGGAGAGTTTCCAGTGCAAGGAAGTGATAAGTACTAGCCGTTGCTGTTATTGAGGGCAAAGAATAATCACATACTGAAAATGTCCCCTGTGAAAATATTCTTCCGTGATACTAAAACAGTCCAAGTGATTATAATCTAATAGTCTGGTATCACTGGATACTCATTCTCCACAGTTCTGATGAACTTTGCCACTGGAATATTTTTGAAAGAAAGAGGTAGACTAGCCGTGGGCATTGGAGTCAGAGAAGAAGAAAAAAATTGTATTAATGAGTACATTATTCAACCTTGAACTAATTACTTGTTCTGTTTAAGCTTCTGTTGTCTCCAATACAGAAACAGAACAACAGCATATTCCTTGCATGGTTGTTCTGAACGTCAGATAAGAGAAGGCATAAACATTTCAGACATACAGTAGGTGTTCAGAATCTCTTATGAAAAGAGGGATTGTGTTCCCGCCTGAGCTCACATGGTAAATGGTTCCTTGGAAATCAGTAATTATATATTGACAAAAAAGAAAGAAAGAAAGAAAGAAAGAAAGAAAGAAAGAAAGAAAGAAAGAAAGAAAGAAAATTCCGTTGGGTGGTGGTGGCACATGCCTTTAATCCCAGCACTTGGGAGGCAGAGGCAGGCTGATCTCTATGAGTTCGTGGCCAGCCTAGTCTTCTAGAGCTAGTTGCAGGACAGGCTCCAAAGCTACAGAGAAACCCTGTCTTGAAAAAAAAAAAAAAAAAAAAAAAGAAAAAAAAAGTAAAGAAAAGAAAGAAAAAAAGAAAGAAAAATTCAGTAAGTGCTGATGGCTGAGTTAATATTAAACAATGGAAATTTGATAAAAATTGCTTCTATTCCATCAAATCAAAACAAACGGGAGATCTGTGAAAAGTAAGAAGCAACAAGGACTAAATAATTTAATAAAAAAGGCAATTATTTTCTTTAAAGCACTTACCACAGAGTAAAAAAAAATATTAACAGAAAAAGGCTAAGATTAAACCATACCCAGAAAAAATATTGAACTTAGAGACAGCACAATGAATTAATGTACATCTAGCCAACAAAAAATTTCATTGTTAACCTAAGTCATGGTCAGATTGTTTGTGTCCTGCCTTCAGGAAGGTTCTGATCTCCGCCCTCAGTGTCCCCTAAATCCATCAACTGACATCTCAGTTTTCAAAGCAATGTAGGTGGGGCTTTGGGGGTGATGAGACCAAGAAAATGGAGTCCTCATGAGTGCAATTAGTGGTTTTATATATGGGAAAAAAAGAGACCTGTGAAGTCTTCTATCATTGGAAGACATAGTTATAAGGACCAGAAATTCCTCAGACATTTGTATAGATACTTTAGTTTTGAAATTCCAGGCCTCCAGAACAAGGGAAAATGGATTTAGCTAATTATGTGACACCCAGTCTATAGAATTGGTTGTAAAACTTTAAAAAATTTAGGACACCACGTAAAGCACCATAGCTCTCTAAGAACAAGTCACCACCAAAAATGGAGACGGGTAAATGATAGAAGCAGGCCTTTCATTTAACAAGTAGCTAGTAAGCCTATGAACTTCTACTTTTGTTCCTCATTAAGATATAAGTCAAAATTTTAATGATAAAAACTTCTGATGAACAGCTAAGATAGAATTTAAATTGGCCAAAAAAGAAAAAAGATAGAAAGTAATCAAGCAAAAATGCTAAATATTGGCAAAGACATAGAGCAAATGCAACTTCCCTATGCAGTGATGGGAAAGAAATGAGTTCCAGCAAAGAATGGAATTATCTACTAAAGTATTTAGTGAAATGAACATATTAACATATGTGTGCCAGCATTTCCACCCTCAGTATGTACACAACAAAAAAACACAGTACCCTGAAAGGCATTCATTAGGATTGCTGCAGTAGTCATTGTAGCCCCAAGCTGGAGATCATGCAAAAGTCAATCAGCAACAGAATAGATATCTGCACACATTTGAAATATCCTGAGAGATAAGCCAACCACAACCACACAAAGCAATGAATGGTAATTACCACGAAAATTAAAAGCAAATGAAAAAGGTGAAGAGTTTGTACTAATTTTAAAGAGCAGATTTGGGCCAATGATATTACTCAGAGGGCAAAGGTACATGCCATTTAGCTTGAGAACCTCAGTTCAATTCCTGAAACCCAGAAGGTAGAAAGAAGGTGATACTCTCACCTCCACTTGTGTATTGTAGCAGGAATACATGCACCCTACAAATTAAAGTATTAATAATTAATCAATATTTTTCATACAAAGGTAGAGTTAATCTAGGGTAAATATGCCCATCAGAAGATAGTTTGGGGCATAGAGAGTCTTCATACAGATTCAGATAAGATCCGATACAGGTAGAGACATAGGTATAGATACAGATATAGATGTAGCTATAAATGATACTTGTCTAGATAGATAAAGAGATACATACACACATACATAGAAGGTAGATAGGGTTCTATTGTGCATACATGTATATATACATGTATGTGTGTGCTTATTTTTTACTTTTTAAATTAAAACATAATTACATCATCTTCTCTCTTCCCTTCCTTTCCTTTAATCCCTCTCAGATATGATGACTCCCAACCTTGTTTCCTTTGAAAAATTGTGGCCTCTTTTTCCTTGATTGTTATTATTTCATATATACATACATACATACACACACATATATACATATTGTGCTCAGTCCACTTAGTGTTACTTGTATGTACATGATTGCAGTGCTTACCACTTTGTATAGGATAATTTTTCATTTTAATTCTGGCATGCACACAAACACACACACACACACACACACACACACACACACACACACGAAGGGCACATGTGTGCTGGTGCTTGCAGAAGCCAGAAGATGTATGATCAGTTATTGCCGGAGTTATAGGTGGATGTGAGCCATCTCGTTTAAGTGTTTGGAACTGAACATAAGTCTTTGGGAAGAGCACAGCTTTTCTTAACCCCAAACCATCTGTCTATCTCCAAGGCCTTATGTCTTGATTTTCTTGATATTTATATATGTGAAATGAATGAAACTTTACATTGTTATACATTTACATGGTTTGACATTGCTGTAAGAACACAATAATTCTATAAGGCATTTGAAAAATTAATCCACTAAAATACTCATAATAATAGCATAAAGTAGACAACCACCAGCAGCCATTTTACATCACCATTAAACCTTTAAGGTCTTTTGTTTGTGTATTTCATACTTTGATCTTCACCCTTTTTCTCTGTCTATACTGTGTAAAGGGAGCATTAAAATGTTATTTTAACATTATGAAACACCGAAGCTCACAAATAAGGAGAGATGGCAAAATCGTCACTAGTGGTGTGTTGCAACATTGAGACTATATCTCACCCATGTGCAGGCTGAATGTAAGGCTGGAGTGTGGGCTGCAGCACAGAAAGACATTTCTGAAGGAAGATTAAAAACCAAACAGAAGAAAGACCTATCTACAAAGATTGTGAGAACGCAGTTCTATTTCTAACTCAATCCCCTGAGCCTCTAGATTCTAATCCAAATAAAAAAACAACTTTCAAGCTACAGGAAAAGAGGTGGGGGAAAAACAAACAAACGAAATACAATATAGAGAAACTGGAGATACTGATTTTCTTGTCTTACGTCAGCTGGGAGTGAGTCAACTGGCCTATCTGCTACAAATGCAGGATGACAAACATTGGTGGAAATGAAGATGTCCCTGCCGATCCTGGCCTTAGTACATTTCACAATGCGGAGAATGAGCTTTAGGCATGCAACCTCCACCCCCATTTGAATTGTGTTCCCTTGGGTTAGCAGTGTTGGGACTCACTGCCAGTTTTGTTTCTCCATAAATAGATAAGAAATGCCAAAATACCTCTAGCTCAAAACTTGATTGTCACATGGTTAGGAAGAAATCCTTAGGCTCCAGTGATTGACAGACAGCTGCCCCAGGCTATGCTGGATTTATCTGTGGACTTGATCCTTTTATTTAAGAAGACACTTTAAAACACACTTAGAATAAGTCATTGCCACCCAAACTATCACCTTTAAGACACACACAAACCACACATGCATGCACGTGCTCACAAAAACACACACACACATGCATATACATACAAGAAAACAGGTAGTCAAGATCTATCAAGGTAGCAATTTATTCTGAGAGGAACAGCTGAGGAGCCTATGCTGGCAGAACATCAAAATCACGGATATAAATGATTCTTGTGTAAGGTCTGGACTATGAAATAGATGGAAAACTGAGACTAGAATCATTAAGTGATTTGCCTGAGTTTACACAAATTATACCTGGTGGTCTATAACCCAAATATGCCCCATAAGATAGAATTTGCACTTTGCCCAAAATAACAATGTTAATCTTTCTTTCAGCTTTCTCCAAAGGAATGTTCATTCCACCAAGGTTGTTCTGCACTAAAGAAAGGAAGTAATCTTACTTCCTTCAGAAGCATGCTGAACACTGGCCCTGAAGACATTAATTTTAGGAGACAGGAAATAGCACTGTGAGTCAGCTCCCCCCTCCCAATTAGGACAGGAGTTTATAGGGTTCAAGTACTCCATGCCTTTTTTACAGGAGCCCAGTGATTATTTTCTGGATATTTATTCAACTGTAGAATGTACATTTGGAGAGTTTTCCATAATTGACATCTCCAGCAACTTTCAGAATGTCCTTTCTCTCTCCTGGTACCCAGACCGTATATCCACCCACGAAATAACACAATGATTGCCGCTTACGTGAAACCATCCCCTGTAGTCATTCCCCAGAAAAGCCAAGAAAGGAAAACAATAATTATTAAAACAAACAACAGAATATGTACCTTGGTGAAACATTTAACAATAAGTTCAAATATTAAGATAAATTTACTAAAAATAATTTTGAGTAACTAAGTTCAATTTTATGTTAGAAAATGTTTTCTCACAAGGCCCATAAGGAATGTGCTCCCTTCTGTTGTAATATGGGCTGCTTGATTAAAAGAAAAAAATGAAAACTGTATTCTATATGTAAATTTCTTACAGAGACAGGAGGCTGTTTATCTTCTTGAAAATCATTAGATTTGCCATGGATTTTATTAATAAAATGAGGTAGAACAGAGGACTTAAGCACTCAGAACTGAAGCAGCCAGCTGATTCCACCTCTGTCCCTTGGAAAAACACCTGGTGATGCTCAGAGACCATTCTGAACCACCTGGCCTTTCTGATCAAGGACCACATGTAGAGACCCCCAAAATAAACTGATGGTCAATAAAACACAGCCTTCTGACATCTCTGCTTAAGTACCATTGGTGCCTTATTAGACTCTCCATGACTGGCCAGCTACTAGTTGTACACAACTGAGAGCTACAGTCAACACTATGTAGAGAACAATTGCTTTGACAATCCAGGTATGAATTTCTAATCAACAGATCCTGAGTTTAGACAACAATTCTTGTTTTAAGCCCCTAAATGTGGGTTAGTTTGTTATAGAAAGATAAATATGCTGAATATTCTTTCCTATTCTGTTGTAAGCTGGCTGTGCTCCTATATGAGGAAAAACTCTAAATATGCTTCGTTCCTCTGCATTTTTTCACAATTAATTTTCCTATCACTGTTATTATGATAAGCTGTCATCTCAGTAATTGCGTTATTTTATATAAGGAACCTAAAGATAGAGAGGTTATCTGGAAGGACTTATTCTAATTAGTTGTGTAACTTAAGAGTAAATAATTTTCAAGTCAGAGGCATCTGAACCTATGTAAAGCATGCTACTCAGGACTTTGAAGAGGGTGGGATAGTTTAAAAGTATTGGACAGTGACAAAGATGATGTTGGAGAGAATCCTAGCAAAAAACAAGAAGAAAATGATGACCTGGGTCCTATAACTTCAAATCATTGGAAGGAACTTAAATGTGTATTTACCTCCATGGATTGGAAAAGATAAGGGCTATTCTAGCCAATGCTTTAATTTTTACTCATAAGATATAACCATACCTAAATATATTGCAGTCAGAATCCAACTCATGGAAATATTAAGACTGTGCATCTGTTATTTTTGTTTCTAGATTTACAATAATTTATTACACATCAATACAAACTAATTCGATTACTCTAGTGGAGATATTTTTTATTCTATTTTGTTTTACCTTTTAATAAAATGATGGCAATGAGTTAAGAGATTTTTTAGGTTTCTTTCCAGGAATAACATGTGGTTTTAAATTTTCAGGTCAATTAACCTTTAGGATGTCACTAAATAATATATATTTATATTTATGTATATATATTTGAAATTATTTTCCAATAACAGCATCTACTGTCTCATTCACAATCTCAGTACTATTTTATGTAATATGTATAATGTCGGGAACTTAGCAGGTATGCCTTAAAGATCTCTCAAGTGAAAGAATGGTTGGAGGAATAAATAATTCAGTGTAAATATGGATGCAAATCATTTTGAGGCAAGTATAGACGATTAGACCTGAGCAAGATGGCAATAGGAGAAGGTCATATATCATAATCATGAGCAAGTCAGAAACTGAAGTGAACTTTGGCTTTTATCATAAATGAGGAGATGAAACTTTGTTCTTACTTTCCCACAGATTGTTATAAGGAATAGATATAACCATCAATGTACAAAGCTCTTTTCAAACTTGAAAATAATCTATATTTATATTGGAGGCTGTTGTCTTGGAGATGTTCATTCTTCAAAATTAGACATGTCCCTAAACCAAACATGACAAATTTATTCCCAAGTTATAACAGGGATGGGGTATTTTTCTGATGTTACATTGGCAGCTGCTGGTGGCAGTTATGCCCCCTCTCAGTAAGGATGCTACCTGCAGGAAGACAAAGCAATGTGCAGCTGCTTAGGCAAAAATCTTTGGAAAGTCCTGCTTAGACAGACTATCTGGAGGATGAGGATACCTACTGGCAAGGGAGGGAACAGCCATCTTTGACAGCCAGGGCAATCAACAATCAACAAGCTGGAAGACTGTTCTTCATCTGGGTTTAGTTCCTTTGTCTGAAACTTTGTTATGAAAAAGATCATCTCCAAAAGTCTTCCAGAACAAAAGTTCTATGGCCAAAAAGCCTTGGGAAATATCCAAACCTTGCCTTTTCTTTGTTTAGTTTTTTTTTTAAATTAAATAGTATGTAAACTTTACTAATAAGATATTACTTCCTTTGTTTTTGCCTTTCACAATGTCCTGTAGAATTCACTTCGCTTAGTCAAATTTCTCTTTGTTTCCTCTCTACCAAGTACGTACACAGAGGTGAAACAATGTGTAGCAATAAGCTGACTTTTAAAATAAGAATGTATGGAACTTTAAAATCAACCATATCAATATCAACTAAGATGTAAGATGCCTCTCAATCTACTCATTTATAAATCCCGGGTAGGGTCCACTCTTTTATATTAAAACAGTATTCCAGGTGAGTGTGTCTACCACTGTAATCTCACCAGTGTTAACACTCTTAGTTTTTCTTATCAACAGAGGGAAGGAATATATCCTTTATGTCCAAAAGATAGCCAGATAGCCCAGTCTTCCTTCCTTCCTTCCTTCCTTCCTTCCTTTCTTTCTTTCTTTCTTTCTTTCTTTCTTTCTTCTTTCTTTCGTTTTTTCAAAGACAGGGATTTTCTGCGTAACAGTCCTGGCTTTCCTGGAATTTGCTTTGTAGACCATTCTGGCCTCGAACTCAGAGATCCACCTGCCTCTGCCTCCCGAGTGCTGGAATTAAAGAGGTGTGTCACCACTGCCTGGCAAGGGCATTGTTTTTTTCAGGTTGTCTTTCAAATGACTCCCAGAAAATGTTACAAATTACAATATGCTATCTATTTGTTTTCTCTCAATTTCTTCTGTTACCAAAATGATAAAATTATGAATTTATATACAAGCACTTTATCCCTGTATAATTCTGTATCAGCACAGAGATATAACTTTAATAACAGTAAAGGTAATTGCAAAAGGTGCTGGTATGTATTGACCATTGTTTATGTGCTTATGAATACCACTTTCATATCTTGAATCAACCCCACAGTGGCCCTGTGGAGGAATTACTGGTATTATATTGTTTTACAGATGAGAGTAGTTAGGACATACAGATGCTTGCTCACTAGGATTGACTACATACTGATTCCAAAACCATGTTGGTGGCTGGTAGGTCAACCATGCTCCAATATGGTGGTACATCCAAGAATACATGGGCTGCAGAAGTTGGACTCTACAGATTAAAGGAAAAATGAGTATATAAAGTTTGGTGGGTATGGGGCATGGATGGACAAGAGAGGAATTGGGGCATGGTGATGAATATGGTCAGAATACAATATATAAAATTCTCAAAAATTTAATAAAATATCTTCTAAGCTGGCAATAGTTGCAAATAACTTTAATTCTAGCACTCGAGAGGCAGAGGCAGGCAGATCTCTATGAGTTCGAGGCCAGCTTAGTCTACAAGAGCAAGTTCCAGGACAGCTAGGCCTGTTACACAGAAAAAGCCTATCTTGAAAAAAACAAAATGAAAATAAAAGAAAAATCATCTAAATATTACAAAAGAAGAACTTAGAATAAAAAGTGTCTACTCACTGTAGGAAAGGTTCTTACAGCTGACCTTTATGAAAGTTACTTCCAGAAAATTAACCCCCTGTCTTCGATCAGATCACAGGCTGGAGATGCTCATGTCACTCAGAATGCTCTTGATTGCTTTGTCAAGGATCTGCTTATATCAGTTGTATTATGATATTATATGGGATGCCCTCTATATGCTATGAATATGTTTTATTACCATTAGTTAATAAAGAAGCAGAATATAGGTAGGCAGGAAAACAAGTGACTCAGAAACTGCCCATATAAGGCAAAACAGTCTTTCAAATTTCCTACTTCATAGAAAAGTCTGTCAAATATGCTAGGCCTGTGGGCCAAAGATGGATGTCCCAGTGTTGCAGAGAAACTTTGGGTGACTGTCCAGGTAGTCAGTTGTTTCTGACATTACTCATAATTTTTTGGAAGTCGCTTGCTGGTACTTTCTGCTTACTCAGTTAATACTATTTCTTTCTTGGGTCTATGAGAAAGTTGAAGACTACACAGTTATTGTTATAGCTTTCCTTGTTTACGTGATGCAGAAAGCAAGTCATCATAGAAAATCAATTAGATACAAGGCTTTGGACTCACCAAGATAAGTAAAATATGGAGTATTTTCTCTGAATTTGTCAAATACAAATGGACTAGACATTATTGATGTATTTATTACCTGTATATATTGTATATTGTTATTGTATGTATTGTACACAGTTTTCTTATATTATAGTCTTCTTTTTTAGTTTTAGACAAAAAGAGAAGATGTAGTGGCATTTCATTTGTATTTTAATAAATACAGCTTGCCTGAGGATCAGAAAAGCAAAACAATCACATTGACTAGCCTTACAGACCAAATAACAGTGACATAGACCTTAATCCACATAGCCACACTAGTTTGCCATAGAAATCAATGGTGCATGCCTTTAATCCCATAACTAGAGAGTGTTATAAAAGAGGAGGGGACAGCTCTTAGCCACAGTCTTATTCTGAGGGTTTCTGGACACAGGCTCACAATTTTCTGATTGAGGTAAAGATAAAAGCCAATGACTGACTGTTTTGCTTCTCTGTTCCTCAGGTTGAACACCAATTTCTGTCTCTGATATTTTATTAATCTTGCTTTGAGGATACTACAGAGATAATAAAATAAATCAATAATGTTTGAGTTGCTTTTTCCCCTATAGAAAAGCTCATTTGAACTATGCAGCAAAATTTGATATAATAGACCAGTTACTAATGATAATGGCCATTTATTTAAATAAATTAAAAATAACAGAGAAAGATTTGGAAAGCTCATAAAAATTCTGAAAAAAATATTTAGATTATTTCTTACAGCTCTAAAACGAATAAATTAATCTGGGAAATCTCTCATAAGTGTACTGTTTGTGTAATGAAGCTTATGGAATGTCAGACTGAATACACAAGCAGCCTTAGAATTTGGCTCACTTTTCAAAAAAGTGATAAGGACTATACATTATAAATTAAAATAAAATTATTCATTGAATGTAACAATGTACACATTGAAGGGCATGTGTAGAGCATACACACATCTCTTCTACTTTTTCTAATTTAATTCTTCTCTTCTACTTCTTTTCCAATTAACTAACAACTTTTGTACTCCATCTAGATCTGGTTAGGAGTCTTTCCTTCTATTTATTATTTATTTATTTACTTACTTAATTACTTACTCACTTATTTTTATTCTTTGCCATGTGCTAAACATGCCACATTAAATGCTCTATTGCTGGATTTGAGGTAAGGGCATAGTTTTACCTCTATAACCACAACTAAAATTTGGATATCTGAGCCAAGCTTATACTGAGAGTAAATGGCAGTAATATATCTTGGCCTGTCAAAGTCCACAGGACTAAGAATCCTAACTTCTATCTCATCTTCATTATGGGATTACATTGTGCTAGACTCATATTGTAACTTATACAACAGAAACATCCACATCTCAGAAGGAGAAACAGAATCTCCAGCCACACTCTAGGCCACTGTTTCTCATCCTGTGGATCACGACAACAAAATAAGAGATATGGAGTAACAATGAAATGATTTTATGGCACAATATGAAGAATCTACTAAAGTGATGCCTCATTAGCAAGGTTGAGAGGCACTGCTCTCCGGGTGAGTATTGTTCTGTTTGTGATTACATTCATATTACATCTGCATATTTTTTACAGATTACAGAGAGCTGTCATATAATTTCACTGGACAATGACTCTGTGTGATACTTGCTCTTATCCTGGCTGCAGAAGACTCAGGCAGATTTAGAACCTTCTGAAGGTCACATACCTAATAAGTAGGTTGGCCTATTTAGACTGTTATTATAATAAGTAGCAAACTAACTTCAGTTCCATGAAATACAAGAAACCAAGGCTCTGTGTTCCACTGCAGTAGTCTTTGGAGATTTTGTCTAGAGATATAGAAGTTCAAAGAGAAGGGTGGGAACCAGTGTAGATATAAAGAGTCATTGGAACTGGGATAATAATTATTCTGGTGGCCAGGATCCTTCCACAGACACCAATTAAAGACCAAATTGAATAAAAAGTATGCTAAAAGCTGACAAGGGTTCAAAAGCCAAGGCCCCAGGACAAGAGTCTAAGGTTGATGTCTCCAAGAGATTTTTGTTTCAACAATGTATAATTACATTGTGCTTGGCTATGGCCTGCACTACCAGGTCAAGGCCAGAAATAAAAATAAACCAAAGACCAAGAGTCATTGGAAAATGCAAATAATTATGCTGCATGTCCTCAATAAACAATCTCCCATTGTTCTGCTTTACTCTACAACATAATCATCTTCAACACTCAAGTAACAGTAGTATGCAAGTCACATCATAATCAAAAACCCGTACCTGGTAAAAATTTCACTTCATTTTACTAAATTTAATAAGCTCAAAAAATCTGTTTATATCCCTTTAGAGTGTTGTTGAAACTACTCTGCTCCCCCATATTATTTTTTCTCTTTCTTCTTTCTTCTCTTCCTCCTACTCCTCTCTGTATCATTCCCTTAATCATCCTCCTTCTGCCTTTCTTCTTATTCCTATGTGGTGCAACAGGAGTTTGAAATGTTTGTGTAACCGGACTTGAGTTCAGTTACCTTATTTACAAAATACTGTTTTTCATACTCTACCCAGTGTAGACAGTGATGTCTTAAGGGCTTTGTTTTTATCTTTAACTGCCTCCCAGAGACTAACACGAGTCTGTTAGAACAAATGGTCAGTTAACACTTACAATTTTGCATAGAGGACACCTGAATTCAGCATTTCCTGAGAGGCTGGCTGCTATGCAAATTTTGTTTTTCAATTTCCCTCTATACTTTTCCAATTCTTTTACTCCAATTCTTTCCTACCCTCATGTCCTCATCATTAGTTCCTCCCTCTTTCATTTGCAGTATTAAGCAAATCCCAGCACTTAAAACAAACTCTGTATAAATATTTCTGAGTATCTTCTCAAGGCTTGGTAGCATAGTACCAGTTTTATAAGAGTGAACTCGGTCTCTTAGCTGGCAAAAAAAAAAAAAATGTCTTTACCAGACAATTTAGCATCACTGTGCTTTAATGACCTCATTTATTAAATGAAAAAGAGAGGGAGAGGGAGTAGGTTATATTAATACTACCCCATAGGACTATATAATGATTATAAGAAGCTGGGGTCAAAAGACACTGCCTGACACTGGTGACTGATTACAGGTGTTAACTATTCAATGTTAAACGGGTCCTTAACTCAATCTTGTTCTATTCCCTAGGAGTTTGGATTCAAGTACACCCTATTTACACAGCCCTGTTTCTTTAAGAAGTCAACATAGGAATTCTAACCTGAGCTTAGCACAAGAATGACCTTCTGAGGTAAGCAGAAGTAATGATTCCCATCTTAAATGTGTGAAAACCAAGAACTGAGCTTCGCACAGCAGTGCATGTTTGTAATGCTAGTATTCCAGAGGCAGAAACAGGACTTTTGAAAGTTTGAATTTAGTGTGGTCTTGGTATTCAGACCCTGTTTTTTTTTTTTTTTTTTTTTTTTTGGGGGGGGGAGGTGCTCCAAGAATCAAAAGTCTCAATATCTAACAATAATAACCAAATGCCAATCAATCTCTTGTCTCCCTTTTAACTGCATGATGCAATGCTTGTTTATGGGTGAGACAAACCACATGAAACTTTTCTATGAACCTGTTTTCCTTCATACTTCCAACTTCAGTACTTGGGCCTGAAACCAGAACCAGCCCTCCAAGAGATAAACGAAAATCCACCACAGAATAGGAAGAACTTGATATGGAACTTCACACATGAAGAAATTCCAAAAAAAAAAAAAAAAACATAGTGGTTGGGTGTAGAATCAATTTGATTATGCTCCTGGACTGGACCTTATGCTGGTATAGGTGTTCTTTATCTTGGCACTTCCAAAGCCATGGACATAGTAACCATTCAGAAAGCATTTGTCCCATTAGCCTGCATTGAGCCAAGCCTCTTGCTTTTGCTCTAGAGAATTTGTATGCCCTGTTCTTACTTGAGATTCAGAGCTTCATTCAAAGCTGCCCACCTGAAAAGTCACCATAAGCCTTATCACTGAGCTCTTTTCTGAGTCTAAGTCATAGTACCAACTGAATTGTTGTTCACCATACTTCTAGACATGGTGCTATAACTCTAAACCTGAGTTTGAGATCACCACACTGCAGCCAGAGTATCCCAACCAAGACAGTTCTCTCTTTGTACTCCACACTTCATAAAAAATATGGGCTTTTCCTTATCTGCCGAAGAAAATTTTCTATCCAGACAATTTAGGAAGCCTGCATGATAATTCTAAACTTTCTGCTCAGTTGTAGTTTATCTAAAATAAATTAATTATATCTCTTGAGTTGTCAGTTCTTTTTGTCTATAAAATGGATCAATAGCAACTACTCCCTAGATATAGCAAGAGAATAAGATGCAAACCATGTCCTTACTACCTACCAGCATCCAGTATTATTAGGTAATNTATAAGAAACTAATAGGTAAAATGTCAGTGTTATCTTGTCTTGATAATTTTGCTTATTAAGGTCACTATTAGTCTCTTATGTGGGAAAAAACAATAATCCTTTGAACTGTCTTATGATGTAGGCATATTACCAGCTTCATTTTACATCTTAAAAAATGGAGGCACAAAGATGACAGTAACTCATTCCAAAGTCACTATTTGGCAACAGAGTTGGGATTTTGACCTAAACAGTCTGATGCCAAAAGCTATGCCCATAATGAGTTCTGTTATCTGCTATATTATTCCCACTTGTTAAATAGCTTAAGTGCTTTATTCTGTACTACTGCTATTATTATATTACTGCTTTCATTATTATTATTAATAATCTTATTCTCCATATCTGCTGTAGATTCTTTGATCTTCAATTATACTAAATGACAATGTCTTTTATAACACCTAATCCTATTGTGTTATTCAGTCTGATGTGGAGTAATTACACCGCAACACAGCTGTGAATCTTATGTATTATAAGTACAACCATCCGGGAAAGATATGTATATCGGCATAATGGTGGTATCACTGTTGTGGAGATAACTAATTCCTTTCTTATTGATTTGGGGGCTTACTCAACAAAAGAGGGCCTATGTCTAATATGGTAAATCTGGCCTAAATGCCATGATTTAGGAGCACATTGGAGAGCTTCTTAGATCAATTGGCTTATCATCAAATCCCTTCATAATTATATATGTTAATATCCATAGAGAAAGAGTATTATCAGCCTGAAACAGAAATATCTTGCAGTGATTTATGGTTCCATAAGATTCTGAGAATAAACAATGGTTAAGTCTTCAGCCATAGGAAGAAATTTACTCCACCCCTATAAAGTTCAAAGAACATTTTGGAGAAGGAGACAGAGAGAATGCAAAATCTGTAGAATTGGAAAAGGGGCTGTAAAACATCGTCTTCTAAACAAGACACAGAAAACCATGGCAGCCATGAATCCCGGGAACTATGCATACTGCGGAGCTCACAGGCATTAGTTCTTTCCAAAAGTCAGCTATGAGGTGCAAAGAACTCAAGGAGTCCTACCACATTTCTGTCTTGTTGGCAACCAACAGATTTGCGGCAAGGGAGAAGAACAATATTTAACTAAGTACTCACTAGTGAGCTTCCAGGATATAATGGTTAGTTGCAGACTTAAGATCATATAAATGGTTCTGGTTAAATTTTGTAGGAAACTAAATTAAGCTAAAACTAGTGAACAGGAAAAAAAAGATTATGAGAAGTAGAAGAAGTTGGTAGGGACAGAAAGGAAATGAGAATGAGAGACCAAAATTAGGTACAACTATGAAACTGTGAAAGAACAAAATTTGTTAATAAAAAAAACTCTCCCTGATTTGACAGCCTTCCAAATTAGGCATGCTTATTGTATCCAATGTCATGGAAATGTTGAAATGAGCAGGCTACATTCTCTTTCAAGATCCAGTGCTTACTGAAAGGGAAGGGGTCCAACCATACCAATTCCAGGCTATGGTTGCTGGTCATTATTCAGCCAAATATTTATGAGGTTCTCATCATGCTTGAGGGTTCATATGAAGTTGGGAGGATACTGTGGTGGATTTATGCTGTGCTGCCAGTGGACTGGTTCCTTCGTCAGATCCTACTCCTGAAGTAGAGCATGTGAAATGGAGAAAAGATTGACAGGGGAAAGATCTGTGACATGTCTCACCTCTAGAATATCCTCATAATATTCAATGCAATATTATATAATGCAAGTGATCCTTTGTCACTGTCAAGGCTAGGCTGTGGAAATCTTAGTACTTCCTTTTTCTTCAGGGTACTCTGTTCAGAGCCCAGCTGCCATGCTAAAGAAGATCAAACGACATGTAGAGGACATGGGTAAGCATTCTAGTTGACAGCCCCAGCTGAGCCTCCAGCTGACAATCAGCTTCAGTGCCAGCTATGGGAGACAGCTACTTTGGAGGTCCGCAGATGGAAGTTACCCAAGGACACTGGCCTCAGCCAATTTGAGATCCCTCCAACTTTACCAAGTTGACCTACACATGAATGGTGACAATTTACTGTTTTGAGAAATTAAATTTTGAAATCGATTATTTTGCATCAAGTGATAACCAAAACATCTCTTCTGCCCAATAGCCTGTTAATAAACTTTCATCAAGTCAATTTCTAAATACCTACAGTTAACCTCTCACTAAAAAGTAAACAACATACTTGAAACATCAATAATAATGGGAGGGTTTTTTTTTTTTTTTGGCATATCCTTAAACTTTCTATGCCCCAGTGGTTCTATCTGTCAAAGGAGAATAGTACCAGTACCTATTTCATGAAACTGTGATGAGAGAAACAGTTAATTCATATAAGAAAAGAGACTTTCAGGCACACAGATCTTACATATTAAATGAATTCTCATTCGTGTTTGACTGGTGGCAAGTAATTTACTAGACCTTTAAATTTTAAAAATTTTCATCCTCATACTTAACCTAATGGTAATTATCATTATACAGTACCACAAATGAGGTACAGGTACTTACACAAAACCTGATGACTAGGAAATGGCAGACAGACCTTACTCTGACCTATCTGTGTATAGTAAATATTCTATGCCCTTCCGTCCCCCATCCTGTCTCAATGACAGCCTTCTGTGAGACAAGTAAAAATCTCAGTGACACCTGTTGCAATGGCAGCACCTGCTCAGAGCACTCAACTCCTATGGAGCTCAACAAGCAGACAAATTGAAGCTGAGCAATCAGTTCATTTGCAAACGTAAACTTGCTCAGCTAGAGGTGGCTCAAGGTTCTCACTGCTATCACCTCTGTCTGACACTGCTCTTTGGCAGAGAGGTACCCTGCTAGTCTGAGAAATGCTCATTAAAAGCCTCTGATTCAGATGTCAGAAAGCAGCCCACAGCCAGGCCAAGGAAGTTCAGCTCCCCTGGGAAGGCTTCAGAGCCTCGTTTTCTATGTTCCCACCCTCGGCAGTAGCAGCATTTATTCCTCCATGTATAAACATAACTGACTTGTCAATTGCAGATTCCAGCCACACTCCTAGCAAGAGTGGGAGGAATGTCTGTCAAGATTCAGGTGAATTTTAAGGAGGGCAGGAAAACACCCAGAGTTCTCTTTAAAGATCCCAGGAACATTGTGATATTTCTAGGGATCTCTACCTGGCCACTTCCACAAGCAGAAGAACGTTCAAGGCACAGCTCTGGAAACCTGAGCTCTAAACAAGGAAGTGACTTTTCCAAGATCCCCCAGCCTCACTAATAAATACTAAGGCACGGTCAAATTCACCATTTATGTTCAGGCTCCCTGTTAACCCCTTCTAATGCACATTCGGCACCTTTCCCTTTGTGTCTTCCCCTGACCAGTATGTCAGTCATGGTCTATGCTCTGCAGATTTCACATTTAATTAATGTGTGCTTCTCCAGTGTCTTTCAACTTGGAATTTCTTCAGTGACTCTCAAAAAATTTGATAGATGTATGTGCACTCTTGTAATAGCTAAATATTGACAGCTTGGCTCAGGTTTACACCTATTTGGTTAGTTCAACAGAGTGGCGCCCAGACGTGATGGGCTAAATCCACTTAAAAACCTGAGAAGGCTTAAAAATAAGGGAGAGAGTGTTTAACACAGATTTTTGATGTTTGTTGGTGGCCTGCTGTAGAGAAATTTCCTGATTCAGCAACAGCAGCAGAAAAAAAGCTGCGTCATTTTAAAGCTGCGGCTTCCTGGGGCTGTACTGCCAGCGTGAACTCTGGCTTTAAAGCATTTCAAGGCTTTTATGGGACTGGATGTTTCTGTTCCCACTTGGGATGGAAAGGAGAGTGCTCTGAGACCATGCAGATGGCTCAGCGCTCCCACCTGCACCTGGGCAGAAGGCCGAATCAGGCTTAGGCAGGCGGAAGAGCATGGCGGATTCCTGCCGCCATACAGAGACGCGGTTCAGACTGTGCAGTGTTCTGCGTGTCAGATTTGGCTGTAACTTGGAAGAAAAGAGTTTCTCTGCTGCACACTCAGTCTCAAAATTAAACTGCTGATTGTGGCTCCAATGTGAACTGCTGTGTGCCTGGAACTGTGAATGGTTCAGGGACACCAAATGGATCTGAGGCAGGAGTGGCTGCTCCATGCTGAACTGTGCTGACCTCAGGCAGGAACTACCTTAATTGCAATAATAACACTGCAGTTAAGGTTTAACTGGGCAGGACACAGGCAGTACCATATTACCTGTACATGGTGCAACTTAAGTTTTTAAGAACTGCTTAACATTTTAAGAAATGCTCCTGGATAGTAAAAAAATTACAGATTCACAATAGAACAGATTCAGACATTGTTGGATGAATGTACGTAGGCTTGGGAAAGAGAAGAAAAAGAATATAAAAAATAAAGTTAATGTCTTAAAAAGAAAAAGGGTAAAGTCTTTAAAGAGACAGAGTACAGAAGTACAGATAGTTATAGATTAAGAGAAATAAAGAAAAATAAGCCACGTAAAAATGGAAAATTCACAGAGAGTCTGGATTATGTACATTGTGTTTTCTTTAAAATTTTTGACTGTGAAGGAGCTAAGTACAGAGAGACATTTCATTATATGGGCTGCTAAGCTGAACCTGCACATATGTTCTAAAGGTATCTTGACTTCAGAATTTGGATCTAAGGTTATGATGCTTTGGAAAAGTCCTTCTTTTGTTTTCACAGAGGATGTGACCCTGTGGATTGCATCTATTCCGATTTGGTATGATAGACCACGCCCTCCTGAAAGGTTGCTGTGAACACCCTCAAAAAATTGCTTCGCTCAATTGCCAACTGAGATGAAACTAGCACACAGGTTATATCATGAACGACCTAATTAACGACGCCCCTATTCAGCAGGAAGCAGTTTGGAGAGAAAAAACTACGCCCATGTTCCCAAATATTGTTTATAAATGTTCTTTTACATTTAAAGGGGGATATGATATAGATATGAATAATTTGCATTGGTATGGATTTTAAGGTCAATTTTGTTATATGTATATGTATTTTTGATCTTGATTAAGGTATTGTGATTGTGTAGTTCATTTAAAAATGTAATGTATAATTAGGAAATATAGGTTGTTAATGGATAATCATCGCTAATAGTTAAGCTTGTAGTCATGTTAATTAGATTTTCTAGATATATAGAGATATATTTCAGTTAGATAGGCATTCTTCATATCTTTCAAAGACTGCAGAATATGGCATTTAAAATATTTTAATAACTTAGGACTTTTCATGACAAGGAGACACGTCTGCTCCTGGCAGCACCAGCTACTTCAAGAGGAAGATGGGCATCGAAGAGGATCCTTATGGAGTTGGATAGTCATTTGGGCAAGAAACTGCTCTTGCCTGGACTGTTGCATAAACTGGACACAGAGAACCCTCAGAGAGAGGACTGCTGAACTTGCCTAAAGGTGAGATGGTCTTTCGGGGTTCCTGATTCATGAAAGAGTCTGCGAGACATTCTGCAGGACACAGCAGAAAATGACTGAACTGTCTTTGAAATTTCCTGCTTCATGGAAATGTATCTGGATACCATGGGCCTGTAGGCCGAAGATGGATGCCCCAACGGTACCAAAGAACTTTGGGTGACTGTCCAGGCAGCGAGATGTCTCTGTCATTTCTAGAGTTTTCTTATTTCTTGTGTACTTAGGTAATATTATATCCTTCTGGAGTCTTTGATGGAGTTGAAGAATGAATAGTTATAGTTTTCCTTAGTTATGGTAAGAGATAAAATAGATATAAATATTGTAACTGTAATTCTTACTTGATAACTGTTTTGTTATATGTAATTTTACTATGCTAAAGTTAAAGCCTTTCTTTTTTGTTTAAACGGAAAAAGGGGAAATGATGTGGGAATGATTTCTTACTAATAAAGAAACTGCCTTGGCCCATTTTATTGGATAGAAAATTAGGTAGGCGGAGTATACAGAAGAGAATTCTGGGAGAAAGAAGGTTAGAGGAGGAGTCGCCATGATGCTCCCACTCCAGACAGATGCAGGTTAAGATCCTCTCTGGTAAGCCAGCTCATGGGCTACACAGAATATTAGAAATGGGTTAGAACAATATGTAAGAGCTAGCCAATAAGAAACTGGACCTAGCCGGGCCAGGCAGTGTTTGAAAGAATACAGTTTCCGTGTAATTATTTCGGGCATAAGCTAGCCATGCGGGCGGCCGGGTGCCGGGGACGCAGCCCTGCCGCTCCTAATGCAACATTAGGGCATATGCTTTCTTCCTTTAAAGATGTGACACAAATCATTTTTCTTGAGAGCAGTGATCTTCAACCAACCTATGGGTCTTGACTCCTTTGGGGGTCACATACCAGATTTCCTTCCACTGTGATTCGTAACAATAGTAAAATTGCAGTTATGAAGTAGCAACAAAATAATTTTGTGGCTGGGGGTTACCACAGCATGAGGAACTTTTATTAAAGGGTCACAGCTTTAAGAAGGTTGAGAACCACTGATTTAGAGTGTTATGGGCTGGATTATCTAACCTCCCCACAAATGCATATGTTAAACTCTTGATTTCCCAGTACTGAAAAACACCACTGTCTTCAGAGGCAGTTTTTAGTTTGAAATAAGTTCATTAGGGATAGATGACAATCCAGCGAGACTGTGATCCTAAAGCAGAGGAGATGAGGACACACGTGTATGTGGGGGAGAGAGCATGTGAGAACACAGGGGAAAGACAAGGCACAGAGTCCTCAAAAGAAACAACCCTGCCTGAGCCTGTGTTTAAGCATCCAGATATTAGAATTATAAGAACATAGATTTCTACTATTTCAGTCATCCAGTCTGTAGGACGTGGATAAAATAACCTTGACAAACTAATATCCACCTGTGGAAAGTTTCATTTTTCTGATTCCCAACTGAACGTTTCCCCAGTCCTTCTGTAACAGCCATCTTTCATAGCACTGTGGACTGTATTCATTTATGAGCCCCAAATAGTGCCTCAGGCTGGTCACCTGCCACAGTCCTGATAAATCTGAATGGTTCTACTTCAGAGATTCCCTTATGGTGGCAGCTTGGGCATCTGCTGCATGCAACAGGGAAGTCAATTTGTGAACAGACCCTTTTCCAAGTCTGTGGTTCAACAGAACAGCAACACATCAGTAACTGACAGAAAAAAATCAATTTCACTATCAAAGTGGTTATTACAAAGTAGGAACAAGGGGATGGACTTAGAATTGGAGTGTCTGGGGCAAACGAAGATGACACACACTAGTACATAAGGATACGTGGCATACTGGGGGAAAGAGAGAGAAGTGCACTTTAAAAAGTATTTTTTAGATAAAGGGGAACTTAGAATTAGGAACATTTTGAATGCAGTCACGAAAGTCTTCACAGATGAAGCAACATTAGATATGAGTGTACAAAAATGTGAGGAGAAAGTTTCAGATTATGATAAGCAGCTTGAACTGTCAAGAATATAACGGTTTTTAATTGCTGTCTTGTGTGTTAGTGCAACAGACATTACAGAGAACAAATAGAGGTTTATAGATTTATATGCCATTTTGACTTTTGTTTTATAACATATAGGCTATATCTCATTTTCAGTGACTTCTGCAACCAGATAATTTTTTAAAGACTGTCCTACATAATATCATTCCATGTGGTAATTAAAAATGTCCTTGTACATATCCACATATTTCATATGCAGAGAAATCAGCCTCATTTGTGAACCAGTTATATGTAGCTGTAGCTTGGGGCTTGTGAATTTACCTCTCTGAACTTCAGTTTCCTGGATTGTACACCAGAAAATGAATATGTGCACACACACACACATGCACACATAAACACAAACACAAAACAACTATGTGGCCAACTTAGAGTACGCTATGTACATCTGACTTGATTTTTCTTGGTGTATGTTCGTGTGTGTGTGTGTGTGTGTGTGTGTGTATACATGCCTGTATACAGCCCACAGGTAGGTGTGCATACCTGTGTGTATATGCCAAAAGTAGTTACCTTCCTCAATCACTCTTTTCCCATTTCTTTGAGGCCGATACCTAAACTTGAGACTTGTGTTTTCTCAGCCAGGATAGCGGCCAGTAAATCTCCCCATTCTTGCCTCCACCCTGAATAGAGTGAACATTACATGTGTGTTGCGGATGGCTGCCTTTCTCTGCCGGTACAAAAATTTGAATGCTACTGAGAAAAAAGTACTATGAAACATTAAGCTACCTCTCTATCCCCAAACTTATCTAATCTTATTTTTTTTTTAATGTGGATTTTCTTCCTCTGAATGGCATAAAAGGCAAGATCCTCCCTCCAGTAAGAAACGAATGGAAAGAGAAGTGCTCTGGATGAACTGCCCTGAATGAGGCTCCACACCTGAATTCACCCCTATGGTGTAACTTGCCATCTTGCCCTCCTTTGACAGTCTCATAGCAACCCTGGAGAGACTACTAAATAAACTTACAGCTGCAGATCATAAATTGCCAAGAATGGAATTTGACCAAGCAAATTTGAATCCTGATTTCTTCGTTGCATGTCCCTGAGAAAAAGTGAAAATTCCATGAAAGGGTAAATCCCGTCTGTTTATTCCCACTGGCTATCAGAGCAAGTGTACCAGACAAGGCAAGGCTGGGACCAAACTAGGCAGAGGAAGCAACTCTGAAGTTAAGGAGGTACTGGATCTCTGGATAAAATCATGTACTCACGGGACTGGCCTGTATAATCCTCCTTAAAATTTCTACCGGTTGGTACAACATTTATTCTACTCCACTCTAGGCCCTGATCAAAGACCTTCTGCTACCTAAATTAACTGGGTAATTAGTCAGCCCGTTTTCTTTACCATTAAGAAGAGATGCACAGTTTCCTAACTTAGTGTTTTTAAGTTGTGTAGATATTACATTTTAAGTAAACAAAATGGTACCATATAGTGTTTGGGACCAGTGTTGGAGCCTCTCTCAGTCAGATAGCTGAGAAACAGCACAAACAATGCAAAGCTGAATTTCATGGTCCAATGTCTTTTGTTATTATTGGGAAGCTGATTTCAGGATTTTCCACATTAGTGGACGTGCAAATCTTTTAATAAAGTGAACATAGCACTTGCAGACAGCCCATGCACATCTTCCTCTGTATTTTGGATCATCTTTAGGGTACTTGTAATGTTTCATGTAATGCGACTCTTTGCTTACATGGTTTAGGCGAAACTGACTAGAAAACACATCTAAGCATTTGCAGTAGAGACACAGTTTTGTCTGGATAATTTCAGTCTGATATTAGTTAAACTGTATGTGGAGAAGCCATAGGTACAAAAGTTCAAAGGCGTTTATAAGAAGCATGTGGAATTCAGTGTTGTAAAGACCAAATGCAATGAGGAGCATTGTTGGAGAGTATTACTGATTACCTTGCTTAAAGAGTCCCAAATATGCTACCTGTAGCACATGTCCTTCTCCTGCAGGAGAATGTTAGCTGACACAGAGCAATCAGGGTAGCAAGCATTGAAAAAATGTTGTAGTAGGAGCACATACCTCTCTCTAGGCAGCTGGTGGTTGGGATTGTGGCGGCATCGAACGCTGAGACCAAAGAGCTTGCGGGCTGTGCGCTGGATCTTCTGCCTCTGAGCCTCAGTGGCACTCTGCAGGAGCTTGTAACGGCTCTGCAGATCCCAGTCATTACCCCAGTGTTGATGGATACTACCAATGGTCAGGAAGTGGTTGCTTGGGAGACGCTTCATAAATGACTTAAACTCATCTAACAAGAGACAAAACCAAGAGAGAAGAGGTAAGCATTATTGCCAACATCTGAAGTCCTTTAAAATTTAATTCCTCCTTTGTTCTTTTATTTTTTTCTGCTCTCTTTATAACACTGTGGAATTGGAAACAACCTAAATGTCCTTTAACCAGCAAAGGGATAATGAAAATGTGGTATATATGCACCATAGAATATGATTGTGCATAAAGAAAAACAAAATCATGGAGCTTTCACATAAATGGAGGGGATTAGAAAATATACAATGGAGTGAAGTAACTTAGCCCCAACAAGACAAATGCTACATGTTCTATTTTATCAGAGGATCCTAGCTCTACATCTTAAGATATAAGTGTAGTCCTCAACTCTCATTATGGACATTGGTATTTCTAACAGAAGACTGTTAGAGAATTTTACAAACAATCAGAATACAGAGTCATGGAATCCAATCTCACTGAATACATCTACACAACTATTCCCCTACCCAAGGCTCAGGAAACATTTAGAAAGAGGAGCCAGAAAAATAGAGAAAGAAGATGAGGGAGTTTGCCTCCTAGAAATGGCAGAAATTACATCCAGGCTCACCTAAACAGGAACTGAACAAGGACAGCCCCACATATGTCAAAGTGGACAGGGGTATAGACCAGAAAGACTCAACCGTACATAAAGCATTACAGACAATTAAGGAATGTTAAGAAAGGGAGAAAAAGTCTTCCCCAGAAAAAAGTTTTAAAACTGCAAATCAGTTTTTAGTCAGTCCTGAATTCCTTCCTGACACTTAGCTCCCTCAGCCAATGAAAGACCCTGCAATTTGTCTGAGGTCAGTATAACACTCCAAAGTCTGCTGTGCTAACTAACATTTTATCTCTATTGCAGATCTTTTGTATAAGGCATCTATGTTTAACATATGTCTCCCCATACTTCCAGCATTGGGAAGCCAAGATAAAGTACATACTCTCTGTATTCATTCTTAACAGTGCTTTTGAACTAAATTATTATTATCAAGTTAAAAATTGAAAAGCTTTTATCTGACCTACATAGAAAATAAGTATTGCAGGCTTTTGGTGGAATTGTAACTGTGAAAATAAATGTAAAGGAAACCATGTTGATAAATTCTAGTCAGATATTGTTGCCTGCTAAGTGATCAAACCCAAGTGCCTAATTTCTCATTGAAATACAGGATTTTACTAGACCCAGAGTGGTGTTAAAAACATATTAGCACCCAACTGTATCTTTCTTTTTGATGTGTTACAGAGGTTGGATGGAAAACTGAAGAAAGTGAAATTCTGTACTCCGGATCCAACTATTATCTGAAGTCCTGGTGTAAACCATGTAACATCATCTCCAGTGCTGAAAAACTACAATTTAAGAGATGGTAAGGGTCCCCTTGGTAAATGTTTCAGCCATAGTTCCTAGTATTTGAGTTTCTGAGCACCATCTCAGACTGCAGTTTGATACGACCTAAGAAATCACCTAGCTCATTGTTCTTGTTCCATACATACAGCAAGGAAACTAAAACCCAGAATGACAAAGTGATTTTTCTAAAGATAACACAGTCAAAAAGCCTTAAGAGGCAAGCATGAAACCTGAGCTGCTCTTATTCGCCCTGACATGTTTTCAGCCACACCATCCTCCACTGCATTTTTTGTTTTTGTTTTTTATTTTCAACTGTGGGAAAATGAAGCATATACGGATCATTTTGCATGTAAAAGCTTAAAAGTCATTGTTGCAGCTTAAGAATTTTATTTTCTGCTACAAAAAAAATGCAAGGAAATTTTATGCCTGTCCATACGTTCACTTTATTTACATAAGGAGAAGTTGCATAGGTTTCAACAGATACCAAATCCAGTTCTAAGCACTTCAAACTTATGAATGATCTTCACAGGAAACTATGACATGTATATCTGTAGTACTTCCACTCTGCAGAGTTTGTGCACAAAACCGGTAGCTAACTTGCACAGGGTCAGTGGCCAGTAGCCAGTTCAATTAAAACTGCAGCCTCACTCAAAGTATTAAACTCGCTCTCAACACGGCATGGAGTGGGGATAAAAAATTTGTTAAAAACAGAAATTCTTAATCAGACCTTTAGGAACTTTGTGATAGATATTCAAATATACAAGAATTCACATCCTATTCTGACCACCAAAGAATTAAAGGACCTTCACTCATTCAAGATATCAGTTTACACATCTGTCAAATTTGTATAACAGTATCTAATCCAAATTCAGAAATTGTGAAGCCATCAAAGAAGCCACAACCATTATTTCTTCCTTCAGGAGCAGAGACATTAAGGCTAAGGACTAGAAAAAATAGAGTAAAACAGTAGGTGGGTTTATATTAAATGAGAAGCTGTTTCAGAGGGGCATGTCTAGGAGATCCATGAATAGGTATACCTGATAAAGAAAAAGAGCAAGACAAACTCTTTACTATTTTCTTATTCTGCAACATCTCCCTTTCTGCCCCATTACTCAGCCACTCACAGCAGCTTTCTTTTGGAATTAGAACTCCTTATTACTGATGTAGATACTCTTCATTTCTTTAGGAATTTTAGCAATTAGTAGCATTTCTCTGCAAAAGCATTCTGTCAAATGCATTTTGTTTGTTTGAGGCCATGAATCACTGTAATACCCTCTATGATGACCTCTCTGCTTTAAAGATCCAAGAATTTAAAATGGACTAATGGATAAAGCTTCATAAACAAACACAGCAGTTTCATCTAAGCTGCATGACCCTGCAGGAGCAGAATTTTGATGGATACTCTGCTGGCAAGGTGGTATTTCAAGTTCATGGCAACCAGACATTTTAAGTGACACTCTGTGAAACTCTGCTTTTTTTTTTTTTTTTTTTTAAATAATACACAGTGACTCAGAGGTAAAATTTTGTTTGATCAAAGGGTTTTGTGAGTAAAGACTTAAATTCAGATAATCAAAATGAAAACAACATGACCTCTCATTTATCAGATGAGGGAACTCAGGCCTACAAGGTTGACTAGAATTAATATCCTGAAAAGACTGCTGTGAATGGAGTCAGGAGCTCCATTACCAATGCTGTCATTTACACATATGTAACTTTAAGGAAGATTCTGGATCTTGTCCTTCCTGCTCCCTGGAAAGGCACATAACACTTCATTTCATGTAGTTGTAACAGACAGAAGGCTTATAGAGATGTTTTGAAAACTGGAGCACTGCACTGATGAGCTTATTCAATTAACAGATGTTAATGTATGGAATATAAGTTTAATATATCTGTCTCATGATTCGTGGAATTCTTAAGGACTCTTAAACTTATCCTGTCTAACTGAGTACATTTTCTTGATTTCAAATTTTCTTGGGTCCTCTAGCTCAGTTGAAGGATACCAACAACCATAAAGTTATCTACTATGCAACTCTAAGCAAAGGTCCTAGACATCATCTCAATCCCTTTTCTCTTCAACTCAGTGTGATAACCAGAATCTGGTTCTGTTGATTCCCCTTATAATGCCAATCTTTTTGTGCATTTATGCTACTGCTCCCTAATCTACATTGGGATTATCACTCCTAGTTAACGTGAGAACTGGTTCTCTGAAGCACAGAAGGACAATTAGACTTTCTTTCTTTTTCAACACAGCCACCGCTGACTTTACTGGCCACAGTGACTCCATCTCTTCATCATTGTGCCATCTGCTCCACATCCTCACTCATGGACACTTGAAATGCCACAATCATTTGCATCTCACAATGGTTACATAATTCATTTCTTACAGAATTCAAAGCTTCAAGAATGTAGAGATCTAATTTTGGGCCTTATCCTCTTCATGACCTTGGATAACTGACTTTCCTCCCCTGAAGCTCATTAGTCTGAGCCAGGAAATGCAAAAAATAGCTAAATTATCAGAAAAGTAACTTTCAATTTTGATAATTTGTGTGATATCTGGGTATCTACAAGATTATATGTGCATAAACACATATATATTTACAGTTATGTGTGTGCATATATATTAAATATAGGCAGACATATATTTATATACTTAAGTGTGCTCATTCATTAATTCATAATTATACACAACGGTGAATATACACCTATCACACATAAATAGAGACTCAGGAAAATATGCAATGCCCTCTGACTCTCCACTCTGCAGAGGTGTGTTTTCAGTCTTACTTTGTCATCTTAGTCCAATAGAGATGATACGTATCATATAAGCATAATGCTTTCTGATGCCCAGTTTTTCATCCTGTGGAAACTAAATGTGTGTTTCCTCTGTGAGGACTACTACTACACCTGACCCCAAACTCTCCAACAGAAACAAGTGCCATTATTCTATTTCCCCTGACCGCAGTTTTTACTTGGCCAGGATAATTCATGCTAGTTTTCTGTGTACCTGAATTCTCCAGGTCTTTGTAAGCTTCGGTCCAGGCCTTGGCCATGTTAGCCAGTGTGAACTCCATGATCTGGATGTCAGTAATAGGACAGTTGCACTGCGGGAACTCCTCCGCACACTGGCAGCGACACTGGCTGTTCTGACACACATACTCTCCCTCTCCATTGCACATGATGTAGCTCAGAGCTGACTGAACAAATTTCTCTTGCAGATACTGTGGGAAGATTATCTGAAGACCTGGGTAAAAATAGCAAGAAAAGAGAATCAGAAGGTTAGCAAGGTGTTTTATTAAAAGCCTCCAAAGATGACAAAAATCCATCACTGCACGGTTTCTCTCTGTGCATTGGAAGCAGAACATTTCAGAGCCTACTTAGCTAGAGGTAGGCCATGCTCAGTGCGACCTTCAGATTTAACATCTGAGGCCATGACCTTGGCACTCTGTAAAATATAAACACTGATATGTTATATTAGTAATGAGACTGGAGATGCTCTGATGTATATGTTAATTTGGGGAGGAAACTAATTGAATGCATAACATTATTGTTTATATTTATATACTTTATTTTTTCCTTTCCTAATGTTTATAAACTCTAGTTATGAAGAATATATCCTGAGATCAGTAGGCATACGAAGACTTATTTTATTTTATTTTGTTTTACCTTTTGAGTAAGGATCTCTCTAGATAGCTCTCTGTCCTCTCACTCACTATGTAAACCACGAAGGCCTTGAACTCACACTCACAAAGATTTGCGTGTCCCTGTTTTCCAAGTGCTGTGAATAAAGTTGCATGTGACCATGATCAGCAGATTTTTTTAATAAAGCATATTTGCAGTATCAACAGGGACAGAAGTAGGCACACATCTTTCTAACAGGGCTTACAGCAAAAACAGACACAGGAAGAATTCAGGAGTAAGGACAATTTTTATAGGAGAAAGAATGTAGATTTGTTGAAGAGTATAGAAGAGGCAAGTACTATCAAAAGAATAGTAGAATAAGAGACAATATCATATGTGTGTCTGGGAGTTCCCACTATATGAAACGAACCTGGATGGGTAGGGTATGGTGTGGTAGGAAAACTGACTGAGAGACCTTCAGGACAGAAAGCAGGAAAGAATTTATTACAGACTATAGATCGTGTATTTACCATGTGGTCCACTAAATACACACTGGAAGTTTTTCAAGGGTGAGAATGATATAATTAAAGGGAAATACTAAATAGGAAATGCATTATAAAACCAAACCATTGGTTAAAAAAAAATCCCAGAAACTAAGTTTCTCTTGTTCACTCTAATGAGGAAGGCAGTAAGAAACACTAAGGCAAAGTGGCTAACCCAAGGGTATATGAGGAGAACCCTTGACTACACCTTATGAATTTCTCTATATTTAAATAATTAGAGTCTTGATCTTTACAGTGAAAGATGGAAGGAGTTTCTCTGGGTCAAAGCAGCATGCCAGAACCTAGAAACATCAGCTAAGTGTTTCCACCTATAATGGCCAGAAAGAAGGGGGAATTTGGACCAACAACTCATATCCAAAACAATTCCATTCACTTTTTCTGGGCTTCCTAATAGTTTTAGCCTCTAGCATATATAGGAATAATGGCTTTACCTCTCCCTATGTAAAGAAAGGGACTATATTCTTCTTCAGATGATTATTTCTTTGTCACATATGCTTCAGGATTACTCTTCAATAACACTTACTCTAGATTTTGTAAATAAATATAGCATTTTTAAACTTCCCTTTTAATTTTTATTTTCAGTTATGTTTATAGGCTTTTGTCTTGTTCCTTCAGATTATATGTGATGTATACCATTATTATGGTTATATATAGATTGGATTTCTTTTCTACCATTTGGTACTCATATGGAAATCACACAGTAGAATTTGCTGAGGGCCCTGTGAGAAAGAGATGTGAGCAAGTCTCAGTAGTTCTGTGGAATGAGGGCACAATCCACGTGTTGAGCTGGCCATTGCTAACACTAGGTTCCCTGTCAAAATCAGCTCAAAAAAGTTATCTCTCTAAAGATCCACTTTCTCTTATGTTCAAATGGAGATGCTTATAGTAGCTATATTGTATCTAGAGGACAAAATCAAAGATACCAGTAAATTGTATGGAACATTTTATGGCACAAACACATACACACAAACACACACCCTTAATTATGAATTCTCATTTTTTTAATTTTTAATTATATACTTACTTATTTAATTTGCTTATTTTGAGTATTTTTATAGATGTATTTATGGAGCTCATGCCACAATATATATGTATATGTGGAGGTTGAAGGATAACTTGCAGTAGTTGCTTCTCTTGATTGTCTGTTTCCATCATATGGGTCTAGGGTTTGAACTTGGGTCATCAGGCCTGACAGCAAACACCTTTACCCACTGAGCCATCTTGCCAGCCCAGTTCCAGTTTTTGATGGGAAGAAACTGCTGCTAAGGGAGATGTTGTTAATGATGATGCTTTCCTTCCTCTGATGAATTTCCTAAGGTTCAACAAAAGCTTCAGCATATAAAATGAAGAATAGCGGCAGGTACATTCCAAAGCGAATCTTTAATTTTCTGCACAACTTTCACAAGGAGGCGGGTTTGGACTCCCTGCCTGCTGAAGCCAAAAAATGTTTAGTATGGTGTGCATGACATCACTTAGGAGGCATTCTGGGAAACCTATGAAGCCGGCAAGTGGTGTGGTGTGAAATGGGAAAAACTCCTTACCACTGAGCAGGACATGAGAGCAAATGATCAGGCACAAGGGTTCTGCACAGGAGGGAGGTGATCCAGAGAGCAAAGACTGGGAAACACAAAGTATAAAATCCTTTCCGAAGCAAGTTTGCAGTTCTTTCGAGTGTGCGTTATTGAGTTACTTCATTTAAGTCACCATTTTCTCCTCCAAAGCAATATTTATTTTTAGCTGATCCCTATAGGCAACTGCGTCTATGGATTGGGGTTACGTTTCTGTTGCTTAAAGGAGCTCGACTGACTATATTCTCAGTCCTATTTTTACAGTCACCTCATCACTGTATTTCTCCCTTTTGTAGGGGATAGGATATTCTATTCTTGGTCCTAACCCAAAAGGAATTTGGGGAGAGCATTTTTAGAAAATTGCATCAAATCATGTCTCCGTTTGGCAAGGATACAAAAGGCAGTATTACCTACCCCATTTAGTGCAACTGAAAACAGATGAAATTTAGGGTTGGGGGTTTTCTCAGAGCAGCTGAAAGAGAACACTGGCTGCTCTTTAAAAATGGAAACTCAGAACATGCCGAGCTGTCTCAGAGGCAGAATCTCCTGGGCAAATTTCAAAAGAGAATAATGAAGACATAGCAATTAAAAAGCACTTTTCTGCAAAATGTCATTACTGTTTAAAGTTACACAACCATTTCTACGGCAGCGGAGGTTCACACAGCAGTCACAGCTAGAGTCGTCTCCCAGCGACCTGTGTCCAACAAAGAAGGCCATTGCTGACCCCTAGATTGGCACCCGAGTCCTGCTAGCTTCAATGGGAGTAATAAATAATTTGGAGGGGGATCTGGCCTGTGGAAGCCCTTTTTGAAAGATATACAGCTGCCGGCTGGGGTGGAATAGTCTATCTCCACGGTTCCCAAAACACTCCCTCTCCAACACTCACAACACACAGGGAGAGAGAGAGAGAGAGAGAAACTGAGAGAATGAGTGAAAAGACCACTTTTTATTGCCAAGCATGTAAATTTTTCCTCACAAACTCAGGAAAAAGATGGTTGGGTGTTACATTTGAACACCACCATGCCCACGCTGAACATATGGAATATTTTCCCTTGAACCTCATTAATTGTTTTTCAAGTCTGGCTGTACTTTGAAGGGCAGTGTTGTGATGTGCCATCAAGAATGTGCAAAGGCAGGTGAAAATATCCAGGAAGACTTCCTGCTTTTCCTGACACTTGCCTCATCCTTCTCAGTTGCACCCACCCCACGCAGAAGCTCATTATCCATACTTACATCTCATAATGTGCTTTGTGTTCTGCATGAACTCTATGCTAAAATCCCTCAATTCCTTTACTGTAGCACACTGTATTTCTATTGCTTTGCCTTTCTTGTTTCCTAATATTTTTGGCTTCATACACATTACACTATACACATTGCCCTTTGGAGGGGCAGAGTCCCTCCTGTTTGTGATTCTTGTTCTTCTTGTAGTCTTTGCTCTTGTTTTATCCAGTCTAGAATACATCTTCCTCAGATCTCAGTCTGTCATCCTTTTCCTAAAACATAGATATTTTCACATAATTGGTTCAAATGCCACTTCTGTTTGCCTCAAAAGTGATAACTTAGATTATGCTATTAATTTGTTTGATCTCCATCTTCCAAAATAAAAAAGAAAACATATTATGGAAGGAAAAGGTCTATATGTTTCCTATTAAGCCAAGTCCAGACCAGGGTCCTGATACTCATCAGTTCTCCTCTTCATCCTCCTGAAGAAGTGATGTGGGATTCCCTCTATATGCTCTGAATACCACTGGTTAATAAAGAAACTGCCTTGGACCTATAGAAGGGCAGAACAGATCTAGGTGGTTGAAAACTAAACTGAATGCTGGGAGAAAGAAGGTGGAGTCAGGAGAAGCCATGTAGCCATGCCAGAGAGCGAAGCCTGATAGAATCTTGCTGGTAAGCCACAGCCACGTGGCGATACAAAGATTAATAGAAATTGGTTAAATTAAGATGTAAGAGCTAGCCAATAAGAAGCTAGAGCTAATAGGCCAAGCAGTGATTTAATTAATACAGTTTCTGTGTCATTATTTCAGGGATGAGCACCTGGAAACAAGCAAGCTGGTTCCTACTACAAATTGGAGAGCCAACATGTACTAGCTAAATCCACATAAAACCTGAAAGGGCTTGGAAAGGAAGACACACCCACACCTGCCCCCCTCCTCCCCCTCTCACACAAACAAGATTTAACCTCATTTCCCCCCTGGCAGGCAGCATGTCACAGCTCCTTTAGGAGAGGCCTTTCTGATTCAGCGGTAGCAACAAAAAATAAAACAAAGCTAAACAAAAAATGCACAAGTTTGAAACAGCAATTGCCTGTGCTGTGCTGCCAGCACAAACTCTGGCTCTTTAAGGAGACCAAGCATTTAAATAGGGTTTGTGAACAGAGTTATACATCTTGCTTAATGGTAACACAGACCTGCTGTGACGTGACCCTGAATCTGGGGTGGAGAGAATGGCTCTCAGAAGCAATGAAGGGACCTCTGCCATGTTGGACTAGGCGGAGCCATAATCCTGAGCAGCCTTAGTCTTAGCCAAGCTATTTTGCATTTTAAGAAGCTGTCTAGGACAAAAAAAGGATTACAGATACACAATAGGACAGATTCAAACACACACAAAAAACCATCTAAATGAGTCACAGTGTGTTTAAAAAAATGTACATAGGGTTGGGAGAGAGAAGAAAAAGAGTAAAGAGAAAGTAAATGCAATATAAAAGAGTATAAGCAGTCATAGGTTAAAAGGGTAAAGATAATAAAATATTATACTTGTAGAAAAAGTAATAGAGTAAGAAAAATAAGCCATGTAAAGATGGAATATACATAGAGAGTCTAAATTATGTATATCATTGTGCTTTTTTTAATTTTTTGAATGTTCAAGAGTTACATAACAGAGACATTTCATTGTATGGATTGCTAAGTAAAGCCCAAGTAAAGTTATCTTGACTTCAGAACTTCTGTCAAAGGATATGTTGCTTTGGAAGAGAGGTTCTTCCTTTGATTCCTCAGAAGAACCTATGGATTTCTTCCAGATAAATGTGGTTTGATAGACCAAAACCTTCTGAAAGGCCACTGTAAACACCCCCGAAATACTTTGCCCAACAAAAAGCAGGAAAGAGTTTGAAGAGAACTACATCCAAGTTCCCTAAATGATTGTTTATAAATGTTTGTTTAGTTTAAAGGGGGATATGATATAGATATGAATATTATTCATTGGTATGAATCTTGAATTACTGATACAAATTTAAGGTCAATTGTGTTATATATATATACATAAATATACACATATATACATACATATATGTATATATACATATATATTGCTGCTCTTGCTTAAGGTATTGTGTTTGTGCAGCTCATTTAAAACTTTAATGTATAATTAAAAAATAGAGTTTAATAAACTGTCATACATAATAATCAAGTTTATTGACATGTTAATTGGGTTTTCTAGATGTACAGATATATATTTCAGATAGGCATTCTTCAACCACTTCAAAGAGCTATAGAATATGGCATTTAAGATGTTTTAATAACTTAGAACTTTTCATGACATGAGACAGATATCCTCATTCAGGATTCAGTTCAATAATAGATAGTAATTGTTGAAATAGGTGCGGCGGGGCTGCGTCCCCAGCACCCCGGCCGCCTGCTAGCTCATGCCTGAAATAACAACACATAAACTGTATTCATTTAAACACCGCTTGGCCCATTTCTAGCTAGCCTCTTCTAGGCTAATTCTCACATATTAATTTAGCCTATTTCTAATCATCTGTGTAAGCACCCCAAGGTGCGCTTACCGGGAAGATTCTAGCCTACGTCCATCCTGGGTCGGAGGAGCTTCATTGCGTGCATCTGCCCGGGAGAGCGGAGCATGCCTCTCTGTCTGAGGCGTCTGGCTCTGAGAAAAGCTGCATTACTTCTGACCTCACTTCCTCTTCCTCCCAGCATTCTCTTTTGTTTACTCCACCCACCTATGTTCTAACCAATAAAATGGGCCAAGCCAGTTTCTTTATTAGCCATTGACCTTCCTCCATCAAGTAATAATATAGTTTTCCTTAGTTTTGATAAAAGATAAGGTAGATATAAATATGGCAACTGTAATTCTTGCTTGATACCTGTTTTGTTATATGTAATTTTTCTGTGTTAAAACCTTCCTTTTTATTTAAGCAGAAAAGGGGAGGTGATGTGTGATTCCCCTCTGTATGCTGTGAATACCATTGGTTAATAAGGAAATCTGCCTTGGCCTGTGATAAGGTAGAGTAGAGCTAGGTGGGAAGAAAAATAACTAAATACCCCAGAACTCCCAATGTGAATGTTATAAGCCAAAAGTTTGTCTTGACCAAATCCATTTGTTGAATTCTTAACTACTAAAAGAATGTTTCTGTAAGGAGATGGATCCTCTGGGAGGTTAAGCATAGAAGTTCAAGAAGACCATGGTATTCTTACTCCCTCACTGAGTTGCTGAGTACACATCAAGGAAAGGCCACATGTAGCATGTGGGTGCTTGGTAACAAGGCAGCTATCTGCTTTTACCAGAATTCGGATCCTCAGCAGATCCCATGGTGTCTTGATTCTGGACCTCAAAGTGCTCAGACTTTGACAAATTGATCTATTTTGAATATACTACCTCCTCTCTGGCATCTGGGATAACTCAGGCTTTCTAAGGCACTGGCATAATTAAGTGTGCATTAAGTCTGAAGTCTCCTTCATTTATAACAATTCAAAGTATTAACCATTACTAGAGCCAAACTAGAGTCCTCCTTGGAAAATGTTTAATGATGGATAAGTAGGTATGAGAGTTAATGGAAGAATAGTCTAAGTGGAAACAGTGGCCCCAGGCAAGAAGAATTCCAGTTAAGACCACACTGGTCCTTACCTCAACTTCTGATTAACACAAGCTTATTTCCTCTAAATCCTTAAAGGAAAAAAGTGTTCTTGTGTCTTAGACACAATCTGAAGGGAAGAATGGCACAGATGAGAATTCTGAGCTCCTTAGAAGGCAAACGATTCTTAAAGAAACAGTGGTGAAAATCCCTGTCCCCATGAATCAGAAAAATAATGGAGATCCAAAAGTTGTAGAGTTTCACGAGTTAAGGGATATTTAGGGAACAAAGGAATGTGAAGAGAATCTCTCTCAGATTCTCTAAGAACTGCAACACATCATTAGTAGTGTTTTATCAATCAAGAACCTGATTCAGCTGATCATGGTCAGTGGTTCTGGGGGACATCTAATTTCTGGATGAAATTGCACTAAAGACATAACAGATGTATCCCAGTTGCCATTTCTGATTCCAGACTTGCTCTCGCTATTTCCTCTTAGTCCCACCCTCTTTTTCAAAATTATATGTGGTATTGCTAAATAAAAAAAGTTTTAATACATTTAATATGTGCTCCTCCTTCTCTAAAACAACAGAGATGGGGCCTGGAGGTACACGTCTTTAAACCCAGCACTGGGGAGGCAGAGGCAGGTAGATATCTGCGATTCTGAGGCCATCTGATCCACACAGAGAGATACAGAACAGCTAGGGCTATACAGAGAGACCCTATCTCAAAAAACAAAACAAATAAAATCAGAAATGGAATTTGCTGATTAAAAACTAAAGCACAAAATTCAATAATAAATAATTTAGAACATTGGTAGATGATTAAATCTTTAAAGCAATATTGTGCTTGGCAATGTTTAACACATAGTAACAAATAGTGAACATTTCATTGTTTTATTTTAAGGTGCAAGACAATAAGAATGAAGATAGCAATTGTGGAAGACTTGATTATGAGCTTGATTTTTGAATATTTATGTTATTTAATTTTTATTTGTATGTACATGTGACTGAATGTGCACATGAGTACTACATGCATGCAGGGGCCTGTGGAGGTCAGAAGAGTTACAGACAGTTGTGAAGTGTCATGTGGTTGCTGTGAATCAAATTCTGGTCCTCTGAAAGAGTAGTATGCATTCTTAGCTGCTGAGCCAGTCCTCTAGCCCTTAGAATGGGTCTTGAAGCTTCAGCATAATGTGAACTGACAAATAAGAATAGCTATAAATGCCACCACACAGGGCAGACATTGATTGAATACGGGTCAGAGTGTAAATACTTGGGATGTTTCTAAGTCTTGTTTAAGGTACCATCATGTGTTGCAATTTTTTACATTTGCTTTATTTTTTCTATATCCTAATTACCTAAGCCAGTATATTTTGATTGACATTTCTCTTTACTGACCCATTTCACTTGCTATTAAATTCATGATCTCTGACAGTGCCAAGAGGAAGAGGGAAAAATGAAGGCTCTATTTTGGTTGCATATAAATATTTTCTGTTCTGTCCTTGTATCAAATGTGGCCCTCTGTGGGTATCCCTGAGCCCTACAGGAGTCCCAGATGTTGTCTTCTACAAGCTAAATTCTACCTGTCAAATCTGTCAATTTCTGAAATGCACAAGGTAGGAAGAACAACAGCAAGGACAGTACCTTTTGCAAAACAAGAGCCTGATCCCCTTCTCTCTGAAAGCCAGGGGATTTCATATTGGCAGATAAAGGACTTTATGGCTTACACAGACATGCTGAACTCCAGTGTAATGAAGGCACGCAGGTCAATTACCCATCTGTTTGTGTTTCTATTGCTGTGAATTACAGTATCCATTGCTGACAGCTCATTGGAGTGGAATGAAAATAAGACAATAATTCACCAAGTGAAACTGTGCAGAAAGGGCGAAAAGGCTATGATCTCATTCAGAAGTTCAGGCCTGTCTCTGTGATGGGTCATTTACACTCTGGGAAATGAAGAAAGGCAGCTACCTGGGGGAGAAAAGGGTGGGTTCTGCCTTCTTCAATGCAGGAATTAGGACATGCCAAAGCCTGGCAAGAGAAATGTGATTTGTTTGTGATGACCATCATCTAAGCTGTAGGATATCGGTGGTATAGATTTTGAATCCTTAAGTGAAAAAATAAAGGTAGGGTACAGGAAAATATGACTAAATTATTTTACAACCAGGAGTTTGTAATGAGCCAGAGTTCCTTGATAGGTTAAAACAAAACAAAACAAACAAACAAACAAAACCTTTGTGCCTTTGAAGTATAGAAGCAGTGCTGAATAATAACATGGGGAAACATTTAACCTAATGACAAGATCTGAATTCCATTCAGTAGATTGATCTATCAAATGTCAAGTAGTAGGCTGAGATATCATTACCTCATGTTTCACCCTTCCCTGTAAAATCCTCTCATTGATATAATAATGCACCCCAACGTTTTAATTTAACATATTTGGGCATATAGAATGTTTGGGCAAAGTTCAAAATAATATGTCAATTCCAAAATAAGACAAGAAGAAGCAACACATGAATCAGTCAGTTTCTCTTGCCACAAGACCAATAGTCTTCCACAAAGAAGCACCAGAGGAAAGGAATCCTACTGAACTTTCTATCATAAGTAAGAAAGAAGCACTACTCTCTGAAAACCATTGAGATTAAGGAATTGTTTGTTGACACAATATAATGTAGACCATAGAGATGCATAAGGGACTTAGCATAACATGACCAATAGATCAAGCAGAAACTGAGCTTATTCTTATGAATAAGTTCTAATGAAAGGTTGTACATTTGGAAGAATTGATTTGCTGCAATGCAGGCCACGTGTGAATGACTAAAAGGGTTACTATCTGGATCACAAAAGGAAATGCTCGCAACCTTCTATATGAGATGACTATTAAGATTTGTTTCAAGTTCCATGGTTTTACTTTGTATTCTTTCTTTTATTATGCAAATTTTATCATATATTATGTCTCAAGCAGACTCTAGGACTGATCGCAAAGGACTCAATCAACTGTCCCTGCTCTTTGGGAACTAACCATCAGGAAAGAAGATAATCAATGTTGAATAAATTAAACTACAAAAGTACTTATGTGACAGTAAAGATATGGAGAAGACATGATTCTAAATGACTATTTCAACCCGGAAAACAAGAACATAATCTAAACAAAATCAACAAGAATCAGAAGTTTAACATATTGTATTGCAATTTCATGAAACTTCAAGATAAAAATACTCTTAAAACCATACATAGGAAGAAATTTATTTAATTTAATTAAAGCTTCATTTACAGAATTCATGACAAACCAAACATGATATGCAGAAGGTTGATGATGTTTGATTTTTGCATTAATGAATGTCTCCAAATTCTAATCTAATCTTACCCATTCCTCTTTGAAAGAAGACCTAGAAGACTGTCTACTTCTGTACCCTGCACATGTCAAGTTATTTTCTCTTCTTCAGATTTTATTAATTAAATGACCTTTGGAAAATAAAGAGGCTCAAGTTCCTTGATCATTGCTCCCCTCAGCAAATCTTCCCTTGTATAAAAATGGAACAAACTGTTTTATATCATGGCTATACATGGTGAATATGTTGGTCAAAATTCATAGAACAATAGCACTTAAGAGTCAACTTGGTTAAATGTAAACCATGCACTAATGAGGCTAAAAATTAAGTTAAAAAATAATACTTTATAAAGTTACATGATATGCATTTTTAAAAGACAGAGTTTGTGTTCAACTATGTTGTGTTCCTATCAATGCTGTGCTTGCAGTTGTTTTCTCTAGAGGTCACAGGCAGCCTGAGAATGGCACTCTTTAAGAACCTAAAATAACCTGTATATATCTCAAATTTTCCCAGAAACACTTATTGCATTATATTATGCGTGCTTATTATGTTCATGTTCTTATTCTGAAAGATTCCCTGAACATGAGAAGCACTCATCTTAAGCATTTCTCTCTCATCTTGCACATTACTTGGTATCAAGAAAATACATTTGAATGAAGGTACATTTAGAAAGGCTATGTTTCACAAAAGACCAAAGGTCTCTCTTCTATGCAGAGCATGACCCATTACTAGATTTAGTTCTTATAAGCAGAACTATATCTTCATCCTCGGAATTATAACTTGAAACTTAAATCTACTCTAACTTCATCTCAGTAGTTATAAATGCAAGTACTCATAAAGAACTTTACTTAAAAAAATACACAGGCTGAAAACATCCTCTGAGAACAACAGCTCTACAGGACTGCCCATATCCACGCATATTTTGTTTTAGATTTGTTTCCAAAATTTAGGATTCTTGAGGATACTTATACTTTTATTTCTTTTCATTCTTCCCAACTTAACAAGCACATTGCTAGATGATAGAAGATGTGGAAAAAAGAAAACCTCAATTTTGCCCTATAATGTTCTTTCAATCACTACTTTATGAAGCTAAGTGCTGTATTAGATGCCACAAGTGTGGAGAACATGATCGAGATATGGTGTCCAACTCCAGAAGCTCATGGTAGATGGTAGAATGAGATTAATCTATGTACAATGACCAGAAATACATAGACACACACACAGACACACACACACACACAGCTCTTTAAAATGAAAAAGAAAAATCCCCTACTTTTGAAAAACTGTAGCTTGTAATGGTTATCTAGGACTGAGGTAAACCTGAGTGGCATACATACTACAGGATTTGCTAATGTGGATTTTCTGGACAAACAGATTATCTCATGTGTTCAAGTTTACATACAACTAAGTAGGTTTATGTAGTTAATCCATCTCTTGAAACTCATTTTCACTTTAGCCCAATTTAGGCACTGAGACACTCCACAGTAACAAAATGTGGTTTACAATATTTAATCCAATGTTTCAGTATTGGTATGCTGTTGTTAAATTACTGAATGGGGATGAATGACTTTAAAATTCTATTAGCTTATGGCCACTATAGTCTATTACTTTTTCATGCTTCATGTTGACTAGACTTTGGCTACTCTCCAGATGTCTTCCATTTAAAATGATGCTATAGGCATAATATGTCTTGGGAATATGATATTTTCATGGCAAAAGAACAGGAGTAAGAGTGAAACCAAGTATCTTCATAGATGTGGCATGTACAATGTCTTTTTGTACTCTATTGCCCAAAGCAAATCATCCAGTTAAGGCCATTATTCTTTGGATGGTAATTCATGGTCCCCATGGTACAGCACTTTCTAGCATATGATGAACTGAAGAATATAGATTTCTTTAAAAAGAAGGAAACAAGATGGAAATCATAAAATCCACTTTTGTAGCAAATCTTTATTTCTTAATTATCATGTGATACAGTCATTTCACTATAAACAAAACAAAAACTTTTTTGAATATTCATAGTAGATCTAGGCAATACACTTAAAAAATGAAAGGTAAATTGATGAATAGTTATGATATGTGGCATATCCTTGCAATGGGATATAAATGCAGTTATGAAAAAGAGGCATTAATATTTCCCATCTTATTGTCGATGTATAAACATGTAAAGTAAAAGAAGTGTGACTGGAAGCCAGATACCCTGCAAGTCTAATTACTTCACATATACAGAACAGAAAAATCCATAGATAGAAAGCAAAATTTAGAGTTAAAAAGAGAGAGTAAGATGAGGAATGACTGCTTAATAGGTATACAATTTTTGTTTGTGGCATGAAAACTTTTTGTAATCTGTTCTGATAATTCCATAGCGTTGTGAGTATACTTAATGCTGTAAGCTAAGTTGTATATGTTAAAATGCCTGTGATGTTAAATTCTATGTATTTTTTTTATTTTACCACAGTTAAAAACCATATGATTCAAAGAAAATTAACTTTGCAGGTAAAATAAATTTAAATTATTAGTATTTATTGAGCATCTACTAAGTGATAAATGTTATGTAGTTGAGAAATGAACAATAAATAATCAAAATTGATGCTGGAATGGTGAGGGAGAATTGTCTGTATTCTGTCAATCATGTTATAAATAAACACTGATTGGCCAGGCAGGAAATATAGGTGGAAAAACCAGACAGCAAGTAGAAATGATGTAATGAGAACAGGAGAACTATGGGAAGGAGGAAGTTGATTCCTCCCACTCTTGCCCAGATCACAAAAGCAGCAGGATGTGATCTGCCGCACTGAAAAAAGGTACTGAGCCACATAGATAACATAGATCAGATAAATGGGTTAATCAAAATGTGAGATTTAGCCAGTGAGAGGCTAGAGCTAATGGGCCAATCAACTTATAATTTATGGAGACCTATGTGTGATTTTCTTGGGGGCTAAACAGTTGTGGGGTACTGGGCGGGACAGAAAACACAACAAACAGGACCCTCCATGTTACACTGGAAAGCTGACTAATCCATTATGAGAACTTGCTATTCTTGCAGACTACCTAAGTTCGGTTTTCCTAACCCACATCAAGTAGCTTGTAACTATCTGTAAGTCCAGAGAGTCCAATGTACTCTTCTTGTCCACCTGAGCACCTGCATGGACTTGGCTTGCATGTACATACACACATGTACACACACAAATAAAAAAAATAAAACATCTAAAATATATATCACTTCGAGATGTAAGTAACAAGGGAGTGGAAACGCTATAATTGTGTATATAAGAGAATATGTGTGGTATCTGAAATATAGTAAAGGAGCATCAAAAGTGCTGTGTGAGATCTGCAGGAGATGCTTATTTCGAAGGTAGAATGTTGGGATAAACAAGAATTGACTTAATCATTTTTAAAAAACGGCAATTATTGTATCCATATTCAGTCAATGAACAAGTCACCTTGGATAAGTTATTAAGGTTTTGTCCATCCTGATGCTTTATTTCTGCCCAATCAACGAAATTGACAAGCTTTCTAATGGACATGATTGTTAAGTGAACCAAATTACCACGTAGAAATTTTGCCTATAAGGATTTTCATACAACATCTTTGACCACAGGTTTATTTGAAGGAAACAGTTCCACATGACCACAGAACACATATGTAATTCTGTGACACTCTCTCTGCCAGCATCACCAACATACCAGGAGAGGTGTACTTGCTCAGAATTCTATCTTCCTTCCTGCCTGAGTCTGTCTCAAGTTCCTTACAATTCCAGTAGCTCTTTCTGCAATTCCACATTTCTGGAGCATCCTGAGGTGGAATGACCACCCTTTCTGAGGGCAGTGTTCTTTTCTGCTCATAGATTGTTCTGAGAAGACCTAAGGAAATCAGCTACACCTGTGCACACAGAGGTTGGCTCGTCACTTTAGAACAATCATGGACTTTCTACTCAAAGTAGCATAATTTTAAGTGTTTATGATAAAAGTAAACTATAATTGCTTCATAAGCAGTGTACTTCTTATTTCTGTATTCCAGGTTGAGAAACACTGCTACGAAACTTCAGATTCATAGTCTTTGAGTAGACACGGTCTCAACTTCCTGCCCTGCTACCTGCAAGGTACAGAACTTTGGTGAGTTTCCATTTTTAATAAAGAAAATGGATTTGTATTAAGCTCATATGAGGTACTGATGAAAAGAAATGATCTCAATTCCTGCTATCTAATAATTATCCAAGATGATAGCCATCATTAGTACCACATCATCTCCTTTAGTGCACAAATATTTATTTTCTAATTAAATGCAGAAAAATGCTGTGAAGCACATGTGTTATTTTCATTTTGTAGATTAGAATATATAGGGAGATTGAAAATTTGAATTAACTAGTACAATATCTTGTGATGACCAACTCTTCTCTATTAAGCCTCCCCATTCTATTTTCTTTTTGATTGATATCTTCAATCTCCATCTAGACAATAACCCTTCTTCTTCTGACAAGTAGGAAAGCAGGATGTTCCTTGGTATATAAAGGAAAATCAACATTTTGATACAGATGGCTTGGTGGAAGTCAGCACACTCATTTGTCACAAGATTTTACTATTGAACACACCTCATAGTCCCAGAAAGGTAGAAACATGGACAATGGTTAGTACCTCCCACGCCACTGTTAATGAGACAAGAAGACTACTGACTAGGATTCACTCTTCATGACCTTGGGATGAGTGCCAATGAAGACTCACCCTAAAACTCTTCCCCAGAGCAGCCACAGGGAGCAAGCACTTGAGGTACTTCCCTGAGATCATAAGAGTAACATTGTTTCTTTGATGGGACTTTGGAGAGAAAAGACTTTATGGGGGGAAAAAAAAAGAGTAGCTCATTCCTTCCCTCTTTACATTCCTGACTTTTGTTCAAGGACTTTTTCTTTGAAGCCCCGATAAAGTATTCTGATTATTCAGCATTCCACAAGAATAATAAGGTAAATTTAGGGTCCAGGGAACTGTGAACCTGTGGTGGCATACGTGAAAATGCCCCCATAGGTTCATGTTTGAATACTTAGTCCTCAGTTGATGGAACTGTTTAGAAGAGTTAAGAGATATGGGCTTACTGGAGTAGGTATGTCACTGGTGGTGGCTTTGAAGTCCTAAAAATACATGCATGTCTCTTTACCTCCTACTCTTGGATCAAGACATGAACTCTTGGCTGTTTCAGCCACAATACCTGTGATCTAACTTTCAGAAAATGGAAGCTCATTTCAAAACTTTCTTTTATAAGTTGTTTTGGTGACAGAGTCTTATAGAAACAATCGTACCAGAGAATGAGTTATTACTGTGGCAGGTCTGACCATGCCATTTTTGGAGAAATGTGGAAGACGCAGACTTTAGATCAGGGCATCAATTTAATGAAGGAAGCGGGGGTTAATGAACCATCTAGTAGGAGTTTAGTAGAGAGTAAACTAGTTAAGCTATGTCAGATATGAACAATATTAGCAACTGGGCTAGAGGCTAATCTTGTGATATTTTGGTAAAGAATGTGGCAGTTTTCTATCTGTGTCCTAAAAATTTGCCAGAGGCTAAGTTGAAAAGTAATAGACAACTTTTTTTTTCTTCTTACAGTTTCATTGTCTTGTTTTCCTCATTTCTACAGTAAGAAAAATAACACTTAGTGACTAGTTGGTGGTGCAGATAATTGGTCTAACATATAGAAACACAATGTATGTAAAAAAACAGCATCACAAAAACTAAAGTCAAAGGTAAAATATTTCTCCTATTAACTTTGTCTCTGTTACTAACTAGATGATTTTGAAAATATTATAGCAGTAAACTTTTCACTGTTTTTGCAACAGAATATGTATTAAAGACACTTAGATTAACTTACAGGTATTTATTCACCGTACTTCTAATGAGTATTTGGTATTATCCAAGGAAATAGGTCATGGAGGATGCAAAGATAAGTAAAGAAAAGGCATAGGTTACCTGCAAAAATATGAAGTACATGAGGAATAGAGATCGAAAGGCTGCCCTAACATGTCTGATGCCACTTAATATGCCAAGGGAAGAGCTGATGATGAAGTTCATTTTTTTTTTCTCAGTTCAGGCTTTTTCTTGAAAGAAACTTTTGTTTGAGGGCAATAGACAAAGTTCAAACTATAGAAATGAGAGGCAAACAAAGCAAGATGGCTTTCTCTGAAGAGGCAGCAAAATTAGACAGCATATCAGTGCAGGAGAAAAGGAGATATCTCTCTGAGAGAAAAATCTCAGTGCTGTGAAAGTACATATGGGGATCCTAGGTATGGGATGGTTTAAGTGGAAAGAAAGATTAAAAAATAAAGGTTACTGTTGTGTAAACTCATCAAAATAATAAGTAAAAAGCAAACAAAAATTTGAATAGAGTTACCATACAAAGGTGGATAATAATGCTTCCAAAGTCAGAGTTTAAAATGAATATCCCAATGTGAGGTGTAGGATGCATTGGCACAATTGTTAGCTAGGGCAATGCCCTTGTCTGAGGTTGCCCACCAGAACTGGATAGTAGACACTATCTCTGAACATCCCGCCCTCCACACATGAGTATACAAAGGATGCTATCCATGCAGAGCAGTACAGTGCTGGCATCCCACAGATCATCAGCAAGAGGTCATTGGATTGAATATAATTCATTATAATAGGGTAGAAAACAAAAAAAATGGGTTAATTGGCTTGTTCATTCAGTCATCCTTTCATTCATTATTTACCCAATCATGTTTTCTGAGCAATATTTATAAAAACTTCATAGATTGTCCTGGGATCAGAGAGAGAGACTGTTTTTATAAAGGAGCAATTAAATGCTTTAATGGGGAGTCATATTAGTAACATCTTCTTCATGAAAAAATTTGCAAAGAAGCATGCAAGGGCCTGAAAAGAAAAGCAGCTACATTTGATGAGATTTTGAGAAGACCACACTGGCTGCTGGAAGGGAATGGGTCAAGTCTGATCAGAAACTGGATGAGTTGCCGGCACTCATCATCATGATCCAGCTTCACATACCATGACCTTCACCCTCCTTCCATCCATTTTCCTCTATTACAAATGGAAGACAATAATAACTACACTCCCCTTTCACTGGGATTTAAAATAGAATATGTCATTGTTTCTAAGATGCCATTCATTGTAAAACCTACCATTGTTTTATGTACACTATGAAAAGAACACCTTGCCAACTAAACTGACAAACCATCAGTTTTAAGCAGCGATCCAATTACAGAGATGATATGATCTGAAATCACGCAACTTAAATCCTATGAAGAGTAATCAAGAAGTCCAGCAAAATGTTGACCATTTCACATTTATAAATTCTCCCACACAGGAACCCATTTTCTCCTTTTCCTCAATTTAGAGTGGACAGCATCATCTATCTATGTTAGATGATTCCAGTTACACACAAAATGCCAGTTACTCTTGAATGCTCAACTTTGATCCTGCAATCATTTGCTAATGCCTAGAGCATCAATCTTTCCCCGTGTACAGAATGATCCTCATAGCCAAATAAAGGTTTTGTTGATTCTGCGTTAAAGGATAAAAAAGAATCACTTGAAACCACAATCCAGAATACTTCAGGGCTAAATGCAAGTCCTTTGTAATTTGCATGAAAATTTATCATACTCAGACTCTCACTAAGTAAATGCAAGGAAACCTTTCTCCTTAAGATTACATATACTTCCTTTTGCTCCATCCAATATTCATTTTCTAGTTCTCTTCAGTTTTATACTAACATTATTTTATACATTTCAACAGTGCTGTGTTTAAAACAAAAACATACTTATTTGCTGCTTGTGTTTATGTGTATGCATCTGTGTACAGGCATGTTTGACCACACAGGCACATATGGAGGCCTGAATTTGAAGGTAGGATGTATTTCTTAATCCCATTAACATCTTATATTTTTACACACTTATTTAACTTGGAGTTTACTCTTTCAGCTAGACAGGCTGGTCAATGTGTTCTGGGTATCTGTTTATGTATATTCCTACATAGTTCAGGTCCTTAACCTTGCACAGTTTCTCACTGAACCATTTGTCAAAACATTCATTACTTGTCTTTGTGATACTGAACTCTCTGATTCCTGCCTTCCTGAATAGCTACTACTTTCTCTTTCTCTCTCTGTGTCTCTGTCTCTGTCTCTGTCTCTGTCTCTCTCTCTCTCTCTCTCTCTCTCTCTCGTGTGTGTGTATAAATGTCTGTGTGTTTGCACATGATGCACACAACTAAATGGATTTGGGGGTCGTCACCCAATTTTGTTTGTTTCTTCCTAGATAAGGTCTCTCAATATTCCGGGATTTGTCTAATACACTGCACTAGACGAAAAGGCCAAGTAAACCTCAGGTTTCCTCTTGTGTTCACCTCCCACGATTGAAATTACAAGCTCGTGAAATAGCATCAATCATTTTGCTTATATATAGCTTCTCGAGATTGAACTCAAGTCCTTGTACTCAAAAAGCAAGCTCTTCTCCCCCTGAGTATTCCACCCAGCTCACTTTTTCCCTTATATTTTTGCTTCTCCTACTCTTCTTTTTTCTCCTTCCTCATCATCATATCTAAACATCCATCCCAACCTATGTATGTTAAATTTTCTGTGACTCAATAATAATTGTATTCCCTTTTTATAGTTATATTTTCTCATAGTACAACCTTGTACAATTTCAAACTGTTTAGATTAATTGATACCTTAACTTCCTTCTCTGACATTCCAAATACCCACTGTCCATCTTCATTTCTTTATTTAATAAATAAGTCAATTTGAGTTCAACTTTAATTCCTCAAAGCTCATTTAAAATATCCCTCATATAGACTTGCTATATTCTTAAAGTGGCAAAATCATTATTAGGAGTTATTCTGAACTTAGAGGTCACTTTTGACTATTTTGCTCTTTTGTAAGCTTTTTCTAGTTCATTTCTAAATGGACTAGAAATATTGTCCAAAAATATTGTCAGCATAATTTTTGAAAATATGTCCATAAATCCTCTAACTATTCACTACATTCTTTGTAACTATCACAGACACCATTTTTCCATATATTGATAGGTCAACTAGCCTTCAAATTACTATCCTTGTGCAAAATTTCATCTTAAATAATCTTTCCTATCCAATAGCCATCATGAGCCATTTAAACATCAAACCAGATTAAGTTACTTTCCCTAAATTTGCAATGGTTTATCAGTTTATCCATGCCAAATTTAAACAGAAACCTTTTCTGTGGCCCGCTTTCTACAAAAACATTTCCCATGTGCTCTCTGAGTGTGATGAAGACATTCTTTGAATATTATTGCCTGTCTCCGCTTTGTCCACACACGGAATATAAGCTCTAAAAGAACACAGAAAGCAGTTCATTCGATGCTGTCTTCCCAGTTGTTGAAACTGTATTTGACATATAGTGGATGCTCAATTAAAAGTGTTAAATAAATGTTTGAATATCTGAATAGATAAAATTCGACACCGTCCACAACTTTCAGATAAATATTCTGTCTGTCTCCATTTCCACATCATTGAGTGGCAGAGGCTGAGTGATTTTATCTTTATACTTCACCAGATGGTAACTACATTAAATTACATCACCATGTTGGCAAAACATGTGATGGGCTTCTTGAGACAAGAATCACAAAAGAAGAAGTTATCATTATACCATTATTCTTATTACTGGTAGTTTAGTTTTTGCTGCTATGACTACTAATAGCCTCTGATTCTTCTATCTTCTTTTCACTCATTTTTAATCTCTGATTCCAACCCTATTTGATGTTTTGATTCCAGTCTCTTTGTACTCCATTTCACTGACCACTTTATGTTGCATCACATAGTGTGAAAGGTCATTAAAGTGTCTATTTTATCTTTAGTCTTCCCAAGTCAGTGACCCCTGCAGTATCTCCCATCCCAGCCTTGTTCAAAGGGATGAAGAGACAGACAGAAGAACGTAAAACTATATTATTTTGATAAGAAGCCATGAGGTCAGTGAGTCTAAGTAAAAATTCCAACTCAAAACCTTATTGAGCAAGATCAATGACACTTAGTTTTTTCACCACAAAATAAGGGTATTATTTTTACCTTCTTCATGAGAACCATGTGAGGAATAAAAGCCCCCAAGTAATAAAGTAAAAATATTAATTCAAAATATCAAGAAACAAACATGATTTTTAACAAAAGTACATTGGTGTGGTCCCCAGATGACTAAATACATGATAACTTTAGTACCATCTCAGCTGCCCTCAGTCCATGTGATCTGACTCTGTTCTGTGTCTCCACTCCATTTACAGTTCCTCTTGGCAGAAGTGGCAAGATGGAGTGGAATATTAAATAAATGTTGAATAAATGCATAATGTATATATAGAAATGCATACATATAAATAATGTGTGCTTAACTCTATGGATTTTCAAAGCAAACACACCCAGGTAAAACTAGGTAGTCCAAGGAACCCCATTCATTCTATTTTAGTCATTTGCAGCACTTATTTTCTCTAAAGCTTCCACTCTCTCTTGTGTGTTTAAAACTATGTGATTTTTACAGTTTCGGACCAGTACAGGAAAAGAATCATATAGCACGCATACATTTTGTATCTGGTTTCTTTTTCTTTCTGCGTTAGATCTGTGTGACACTGTACAAAACAGTAATACGCTATTTCTCATTGCTGTATGGAGGCTTGTGATATGAATGTATTTATTTTCTTGTGGCTGGACATACATTTTAATGGTTTCTAATTTTTTCTTTTGATATTTTGAATGAATTTGTTGTTAACATTCATGACTTTTTGTGAACTTGGACACATTTCTCTTGGCACATCCCTAGGAGCTGAAATTTCTGGGTCACGGCCAAAGGACATATGCAATTTTTAGCACAAATCATCAAGAGTTTCCCAAAACTATTGCCATTAATTTACGCTTCGCCCGGCAATGTGTGTGCGCTCATGCCTTCAGTTCTTATTTCTTGATACTGTCCGTCTTTTTTATTTGTGACAGAGAGTGTTAGGCACTGGTATTAGATACTGATTTTTATATAGATTTTCCTGGTAAACAATCATCTTTTCATATGCTCGTCGCCTAGAGATTCTTGTCTGTGAAGTACTTGCATCTGTGTTTTAGCCATTTCCTTTGTTTTCCAGGCTAATTACCTATTAGAATATGCTAGTATACATACATTCTTTACACATTTTATATAATAACTTTTTCATGCATTGTGTTGCTAACATTTACACTCTATTAATAATATACTTTATAAAAAGAGTTTTAACATTAATATGTTCACATTTCAGTCTTTCTTTTTATATTGAGGTTTTCTAGAATTACAGCTTATTCAAATGTCATGAGATAGTGTTCTGTCTTGTGAGAAAATCCTTTGATTCCCTTTGACATCTTTTATAAGACTCCTTCCCCTGGACAGTGGATATGAACAACCTCCTTTTACCCCGAATCCCCATAATGTTATGTATTACTTTTACTCTTCTTATTACAATGCATATTACCTTGAATCACAGATGTTTATCTGTTCATATTCTCCATAGCATTCCAACATTCCATTGACTCATTATCTAAATGCTTCAGTGTCTTTTTATTGAACCGGAGCCATAATGCTTCCTAAATATCTCCGTAATTGGTCTGTTTCTCCATCTCATTTTCTGAACTCAATGGCCCCAATTGTCACGAATCTCATCTCCATTTCTCGGCAATACAGAGAAACAATGACCTTCCACAATACATCCCTCTTCATGCAATACTTCTTTAAAAAGTTTTCCAGGCTGGGCGGTGATGGCGCATGCCTTTAATCCCAGCATTCGGGAGGCAGAGGCAGGAGGTTCTCTGTGAGTTTGAGACCAGCCTGGTCTACAAGAGCTAGTTCCAGGATAGGCTCCAAAACCACAGAGAAACCCTGTCTCGATAAACTAACTAACTAACTAACTAACTAACTAAATAAATAAATAAATAAATAAAAATAAAAAGTTTTCCAGGATGTCTCCTCTTAAATGTATGTTCAGGTCATCATATAAAACAGAAACTGCATAGACTTTTAAACACTGTGTTTTTGTCACCATTGAATTTTCTGTTTTAATTTCATAAGACTTTAATTTCCTTGAATGCTCCTTTATGAAGACTCTTCTGTTGGTCTCTCCATCTATGCCCTCCCTGCCTCCCCACTTATCTTTCAGATCTCATGCTGTGTATATTTCTCACAGGAATAATCCTCCACAAACTCACAATCTGATGGGCTATGATAGCACATGCCTATAATCCCAGCACTAGAGAGGCAGAAGTAGGCAGATTTCTGTGAGTTCGAGGCCAGCCTAGTCTACAGGAGCCAGTTCCAAGACAGGCACCAAAGCTACACAGAAACCCCGTCTTAAGTAAACAAAAGAAAATCAAAACGAAACCAAAAAACCCCACACATAATCCGATACCATGTAACATCTTCTCTGTTAAAATCTACTTCATTTATTGCTGGTGTTTTTAGGCATCTCTGTGAAAAATACATGTTTTCTTGAATTACAACCCATATTACTCTTGATCTCCATTTCTCATATTGCTTACCTTACTACTGAAATGATTTGTAAATAATATTTATATGTCTATATTTGCATATATATGTCTATACATAGATTCATACATACATAAATATACTGTGACATAATCTCACAGGTCATACTACATAAACACATCATATTTAATCATAAAACATATATAGACATATATAGAAGCTATAGGGAAATATAGAATCAGATGTAAATACATTGACTTAGGCTCATCAATGTTCATATATATATTTATATATATATATATAGTCTAATTTTGAATTTGAGCCAAATTTCAGTAAAGATTTGATGATTCATCACTTTTATATAAGTCAACATCAGCCTTTAGAAAAGACTTAAAACCTTCTTCATAAAATGACCCAACTCAACAGAATAATGTTTATATAATTTATACAAAATTTCTACCAAATATCTTCTTGTAATTCTTCACTAACAGGAAGTCACTACCTCAGCAAGTAGCACACTCTATGTTTGGGCAGAAATGTGCCTTGAGCATGCCATATGAGACTTAGTGTCTTGCTTAGTGACATTGCATGTATCTCATCGGTGTGAAATCCTGGTTCTGGTTCTTTGGGACCATAAACAGAAGAAAGGTTCATTTTACAATGTGCTAAATGCAGGATACTACTATCTCCTTTGTACTGCATTAAGCCTGGTACATTCTGTCCACATCAATGTAGATAACTGTTTTCTGTGAGTGCTTCAAATATTTGCAGGCAAATCCTTTGTGCTTTAAGTAAACCTTCTTTCTTATTTTTTGAGGCATTTCTCCAGACACTCCAGTTTCTCAACACCATTTTTAATATGAAATACTTGCATACAGATCTAATCCTTCAGCTGAGCTCTGATCAATCTAGAGAAAGGGGCTGTCAATTTATTCCTGTAGGAAGAGCAGCTTTCTAGTAATGTTACCCATGGGATTCCCAGGTTTTAGATGGCAGGATCTTATACAGAATGGTGTTGAAAAGGAAGAAAGTTATTGGAAATAGAGTTCCATACATAATTTGAAAATGAAAATGTGAGGGCATAGGTGAAAAATTATTAAACCTTAAGCTTTACTGGATTCACAGTTAATTAGACTCAGTGTCAAGAAAACATCAAAATTGTCCTTGGTAGTAACATCTGATTTCCCTTATTAAGTTTATTATAATAGTAATTTATAGTTTTGTGTACTGACAGCTTGCACAGCAAGTGACAGCACACTCACTGACATTCAACTGCCTGGATTATAATCTTAAGTATCATTCCAAAGATTTCCTATAGGTATCACCTCAACTAAGATGCTGAAAATTCTAGTACACCCAAGGCATATGAGCTATGCCTTGTTGCCATTTCCTTTTATGAACTCATCATACCTATTATTTTCTTTACTAAAGGGAACAGTAAATTCCCTTAGATTTTTTCTAAGTATCTGAGATGTTATGTGTGGGTGTGTCTGTGTGTAAATTTGTTTAAACATTAAACCATCATATTGACACGAGTTTCTCCAAGTTATATTCATTAAGGATTCCCAGTGACACTATTAAGCCCTGCATACACTATTTTTCAATTATTGTCTGCAAGAAGTATGTGAACCACAGAACTGTCAAGATACCAGAACACTGAAAAAGTTCTATTAGGCTCTAATAAGCCTTATGCCTGCCTTGAATCCAAGTTCTTCCCACTGACACTCAAAATCATCTTTATCATATACTTTTTGGGAAGGTTATGATTTTGTCTCCGCAAAGTTAAAGCAGATGATATTTTACTGACTGTAAAATTAATATGTGATCATTGAAGGAAAGTTGAAAAGGCAACTAGGAGCTTAAAATAGCATGTGATGTCACTCTCCAAAAGTACGCTCTTTTGACATCTCAGTATTTCCTTACAGAAGTACTTTTCTTCTTCTATATTGTTAAGATCAGTCATATTGAATGAGAAATCTTGCAGTTATTAATTAATGCCAAATAATTTTTTCTAGAAAATTCTTTATAAATAACATTTCACTACTGTCCTAATAATGTTTTAGAGATGTGTCATAGTTCGTTTTTACTTTACACGTCGAAAATTGAGATGGTTAAATAGTTTTTAAAATATACATAAAGAAAAGGGAAGGGCTAATGATGTAGTTGTATTATAGTCTCAAAACATAAGAAAAAAAAATATATATATATATAGTTTATAATAACAACATCATCTATACTGTTATATATTTTTCTACCTAAAAATCACTTCCTCTCTCGCATACTGAAATAAATAAGGTAAATTTACTAATCTAAATTTGACATATGCTGAATGAACAGAAACTTTTACAAAAATCAAATTATTTTCTCACATAATTCAATCTAGTCTTCCCTGCCTAGTTCTCTTCCTACCTGCGATAGGCTCAAAGCAGTTCTATATTCATTAACCAATGAAAGCAAGAGGCAGACAGAAGGACCTCCCACATCAAATCCCCATAATGGTTATGGTATTAAAGGTTGTGTTCAAATACATCTTCCTACATACAGTCAGTGGTGAGCATTTTTGATTTTTAACACTGCTAAAAGTGTGTATGTATGTGTTTATTTAAAATTATGAGTCAATAAAGGAAGAAATTACAGAGACTAACACATTCTATAAAATATTCTTTTTCTTGAGATTTAAATGTCTGCAAAACACACTCTAAATCAAATCAATAAGGAAGAAATACAGATGATAAGATATAAAACTTTAATATATAGTAGGTCTGGGACTTCAGGCATCTATAAATAATACTGTTCAGACATTTTTTATCAAAATAATCAGATAGAGCTCACACTTCCACATTTTTTATCTGAAAACTAATTAATAACCATGAGTTTTAAAGCTCTGTATATGTTAAAATTCTTGTGTATCACATCACAGCTGTCTGATTTCCATATTTCAAATTTTCATTGTTTTCTGCCCCTCCCGCCCTTTTCTCTTCTCCGTGCGCCTCACCTTTCTCATCCTCTCTGCACTGTTATCATTCGCCCACCCCAACACCGCCCCTTTCGCAACACGTTCCTACCTTGAAGGTGCAGTTTGCTTTCCGTGCTTTGCAGGAGGACAGAACTCACAGAGTCCAGGTTGTCATAGCTGTTGCAGCCCAAAGGCCCAGTGCGTGTCTCTGTGACCTAGAGTGGACATTAAGTGAGAAAAGTGTTAGCTAGGAGTACTGGCTTATAGCAGATCCTAACAAGTGATTCCACACCTGACATGTCTCCAGAATGTGTGCACTGGGCCTGGAACTGTGTGTGGCTCAGATTAAGTAGACTGGACAGCAAATATGATCACACAAACACAGATTGAGTCCATAATGTCCACTATCGGCCACCAACTCTCACTTCATGAGGTCACACTAAGTGTTATATGAGCAAATACATTAGCACACAATGATACAGTTCTATATTTATTTATTTATTTATTTATTTATTTATTTATTTATTTATTTTGGTTTTTCAAAACAGGGTTTCTCTCTGGTTTTGGAGCCTGTCCTGGAACTAGCTCTGTAGATCAGGCTGGTCTCGAACTCACAGAGATCCGCCTGCCTCTGCCTCCCGAGTGCTGGGATTAAAGGTGTGCGCCACCATCACCCGGCCAATGATACAGTTCTAAAGCCCAGTTTCAGAATCAGAAAAACTACCATTCGTTCCAAGCTGGCCATTTATTTGCTGTGTGGCATGAGGAAGTCACTTATGGAACTCCTCTAAGTGTCAGCAAACTCAAGCTATCATTGTTTTCCAGGGAGGCTGAAGGACACATGTGAAGACTCTAAGTGCCTGCCACAGGGAGTGTTCAAAATAGCCAGTTGATGACAAAATATCTCTATAAATTGCAATACGTACATAGGCACTATTGTCAAGCAAGAAAAGTACATCTGTCTCCATTTTTCCAAAGAAAGTTCAGCAGTAACAGCAATCAGCGACACTGCAGGGTTAAAATAAATCTGAATTCTATTGTGTATTTGTGACTTTGTCTTCCAAGGTTCTAGGTGGTAACAAAAAGGAATATCTATTTAATATATGCTTGAATTGAAGGGTTTATCCCTTTACTCACCATTCTTGGGAGCTGTGCTAGAGTTTGTGCTCAACTCTAAATGCACAACCTCCCCTGAGGGAAAGTCCACTTGTGGGAAAGCCAAATGTAACTTCTCGGTCATTTTCCACAAGGGTAACCCTACTCAGGTGTCTTTCCCTTCCTCGGTCTCCAGTTTCCCTCTGTGTAAAGTTAGCAGTACTCTTACATAAAGAGGTAAAGATATTATATATTCAAACTGTTATTATAATTGTATTATGATAATATACATATTATGTGTGTATGTGCTCCTGTATACTTGTGCATACTTTTCAAGTGGGACCATACATCCCACAGAATGAATACAGTGGCCTGAGGGCAACTTCGGAGAGCTTGTTCTCTCCTTCCAACTTTACATGTGGAGTGGGGATAAAACTCGAGTCACTAGGTCACCAGGTCACCAGTAAGTACCTTTGCTTGTTGAGCCTCTTGCATGCCCAAGGGGCCATAATTTTTATGTACTTTGTATTTAGGATACAATCAATCAATTAATGATAATTGCACTTTTAGAAAAAAAAAATAATTCCTTCCTTTTGTGCCAAATAACAGAGTACTTCTTATTGAGTAAGACTTAACACCACTAAGTTATTTTACTATAAATATCCTATGGGTCCTAGGCTGACTTTCAAAACATCTGACAGTGAGGCAAATTGTAGTTATCTCAGTCCTGAGACAGTGGTAAGAGATGGCAAAAACTTTCCAGGGCCAAATTGAGTGGAGAAGCCAGGGTTAGTGTAAAAATGGTTCATTGAGAGGCTTCAGTGCAATTTTTCTAAGAAATCCCTCCTCAGGAGGCGGGTTACACATTCCAGGATGCTCAGAAAAAGATTATCTCCTGACAGTGCTTCAATATCTCAATTCTTCACTCCATCTAGGGCCAGAGAACAATTTGGTAATAATGAAAACCATGCCTTTGCAGCTCCCCAGCTCTGATGGCTTCATAAAGATCTGTCTCCTGATGCCAAGCTCCTTAACAGCATAATCCCCCAAACATAGCTGTTTTTTTTTTTTCGAATAAGCTGCTTGTTTGTTTGTCAGTCTGATTTATTTCTCACCTTACTACCTTCATCCCCAGTTATGCCCTCTTACCCTCCAAGGTTTATCTTCTAGTGATCAATATCAGATGCCAGTTGCCCAAGTCTAAATTGACCTTTCCCTCTGTCTTGTTTCCCTGGAGACGTCTTAGGGATTCTTAATAGGAGGCAAGAGTCACATTTTATTCAGAAGTTAGAGTGAAGATATAGAAGCAAATTACAGGCATAATCTAGTTTAAGAAAATTTAGGACAGGAAAAAAATCCTCTGACGAATTAATCCTTTATTTCAAGAATGTCCTCCCATACTTTCTTTATAGAAGTCATCTCTAAACTCACTGTACTGGAAATGAATCTTAAATTTCCTGTACGCTAAGCCACTGACTTTAAATTCAATGCTTCTATAACCAACATGTCCGCTTGACTTTGAATCAGTAAAAATTGAATCAACTTACAAATGGACATTCTTGCTAGACATTGTCAAGTGTTTGATAATCACATGTGACTAAAGGCTACTTTGTGGTCAGCACAGACACAAATAGTTTCTGTAACTCACATCTCTGAATGTTCTATTGGGAGGAGTTGGTGCAAAACAGCATGGCTCAGTGAGCAGTGTGCCTAAGTGTTCACTTATGTAAATAAAGATTTATCAGGACACAATCACAATACTTGTATATGCATTGTCCATGGCTGTTCTTATGTGATTATGAAAGACCTGAGAAGTAGCAACCAAAAGCCCCCAGACCTGAAATATTTACTACCATCATTTTACAGAAAATGTTCCCTGATTCCCAGGTTAGAGAGTAGCATTTTAGTTCCTATTAGGATACTCTCACAAATATATCTGAGAAAAATGGTTAAAACTGTGGACCTCAGCTTTGTAATCTAGAAAATAGGTGATGAGAATGGATAAAAATCATAAACGTTGTATAAACTGATCATTAAGGCTCACTAATCTTATTCTTGCTACCTCTATGATATTGGGGAAATTATTTACTTTTAAACTCAGCCTCTTCAATTGGAGTGGTGAGTGGGTAGCCATTCTCTTTCTCTTTCTCTATCTATTTCTATTTCTCTTTCTCTTTCTCTCACACACATACACACATGCGCACACATGCGTGCACACACACACACACACACACACACACATACACACAAACCCAATGACTTAACAGAGACTGTTAGGGCTGTGAATAATTCTGCAACAGCCATGGCCAAAACGTATTAATAAGTCAGTACATAGGGTCACTCTAATTAAGACACTCATTTTGTCAGAGATCAGCTTGCAGTATCCATCAGAATGGATGGTTGGGGGAAAATGAAATACATTTACTGATGTGAAACAAATAATTGTTTGTTACCTGCTCTCGGAATGTCTATATCATGTCTCTGTTGAATTGAGAATTAAAGTGAACCCTCAAGCCATACCTTGATCGCTCCAGTTGATATCTGGATCTCATGGAGCCTTCTCATGGTGCCATCACGGTCGACAAAATAGGATGATGCAAGCTGGTGCAAAGCTTCAACACTCTGAGTGGCATTCCCTGATTTCCGGTCAAGGCGACTTTTGTCCATGTACATGGTCAAAGCTTCCTCTCCTGAATGGGAAAGGGAAGAAGATCAGAAAGCTTGCTCTAGTTTCAGTTTGGGAGGAGATGTTCCAGAGTTTGGATAATGAAAATAGGCTTAATTTCCAACCAACATGTCCAAATAACCTTCACCTATGAAATCAAGGACACAGTGCAAAAGATCAAAGGAGAGTCTGCTGTAGATTCCATTAGAGCAATGGCCAATAAATAAGGTTCAGCCCAGAGTTCATTACCAAATAAACCTATTTATACATCTCAAGAGTGTTGTCTAATCTGATAAAGTCTGTTAATTCTATGAAACTTCATAATAAATCTGGTATAGATATTCTTTCCTTGTTTCTTCTGTTTCCTCAATACAATTTAATTCTTTATTTTCTCTTCTATACTATTTCTAATAATTTATTTTCTATCCATATATTTTTCTCCTCCAACAAATCCTTTTTAGACAGACAAATGACAGGTTATTGAAACATATAGATAAGCAGGCTTGAGAAAAGAAAGTGGATAGCAAAATGCTTGGATTGATGTGGAAGGAGAGATGGAATGGACAGAGAACTCTCAGAAGACTGGTGAATGTGCAGAAGAGTTAAGGTGTGGATGAAATGCAGCTTACAGAGATAAAAATATGATGGTATAAATTTATAAATTTCTTCCATGAGTTTTCCTTGAAATTAATGTAAAGATTCATAACACTAGCAAGCTACAATGGTATTGGATATACCTAACTAACTGTTTCAGTGGTAGTTGTGAAGGAATCTCTAATTGTGGCCAATAAGTAGACAGGGTTGCCACACTCTGCCTCCATTCTCCACTGAGATAACATGATTACATTTCTTAATTACTTTTATTACCCCCCCAACTCACCAACAATTATGAAAAAGAGAAAAAACAAACAAACAGACCACTACCACAACAAAAATCCTTTAGGATTATAAGCAAGAATAAATTAGGTAATGTGAGAAAGGAATTGAGAACTGTCTTTAGTTCATTTTAGCATTTGAAAGTCAATTAGCATTGGGCTCTGACCTCAGTTCAATGGTAGATCATGTTCTAATAATGCACGGAGCAAGTCCTACATTCAGTCTTCAGGCACCATACAGACAAAGTGACAGAAGGAAGATGAGGAGAGGAGGAGTGAAGAGGGGAGGGAAGATAGGAGAGTAGGAAAAGAAGAAAAAAAGACACAAAGGTAAGTCAGGTGTGGTGGGATATGCCTTCATCACAGCACTCAGGAGGAGGAAGAGGTAAGTGGATCTCTTAGTCTAAAGGAAGACTGAGCTCCAGGCCAGTCAGAGCCATATAGTGAAATCTTGTCTCAAAACAAATAAACAAACGAGCAAAACACTAGAAAAAATGAAAACCAAACAAAGAGATAAAGGTTGGTGAGAGGTTGGGGAAACAGTACAAATGGAGAGGACAGGAAGGAGTACATATGATCATATTTCATTTGCATATATGTCCATCAAAATGGCAGAATTTGTAAAAAAAAATAAAATAAAATACTTATTAAAAAGGTAAGTTAATTGATCAATAGTAGTTGTTATATACCCAGATGCTAGGACTAGCCTACCTTAACTGGAACTAGTTATTACCCTTAGACTTCAGATCCTTCATGTGCAAAATAGGGATACAAGCTATATCTACTTCATAGGGTTGACAGGAGGACTAAATCTATTAAGAGAAATGCTTAGATCTTGCATGGCATACAGCAAATATTGTGCTTTAATTAATTACAATTTATTATTAATTACAATGATTGATAATTTTAGTTTACCTATGATATAGTATTTACCATTACATATAATCAATAAAATAAAATATTTAGAGAACCAAAGATCACAGTACACTGTGAGACACAAACCTGGTATCTAGGACAACTGGAATGTTTTAAGAATACTGATGACTTTTTGAGTTGAAAAAAGAAAAGGCAATTTGCTTTCCGGAGGAGTTTACCCTCTTTCTCTCCTAAATATTTAGTTTTTGTTTTACCCAGCTTTCTAGGCCAGCTCTAATGTCAGTTCTTCTTGCCAGTCCTATCTTGGCATATACAAATACACCCCTTATAACCGCTCAGGAATTACCTCCAGTGTCACCCTATGGTTCAAAAAGAAGAGATCATTTGTCTTTAATGCACCCTAGGGTGCACATTCAGCTCAACCCCTGTGGCTGTGCTGAACATTTCCCTGTTTGAGAACTTTGACAGGTGCCACAAAGACAAACAGGCAAAACACTGAGCTGTGCTAAGGAATGATACTAAAAGATTTAGTGTAAAAATTTAACACTTCTTATTAGTATTTCTTTTATTGATACCATTTTGACATGATACTCTTCTTTAATAAAATTAAGAAAAATTTATTACTTAATGGATTTCCATCTTTTTTTTTTCTTTTTCTTTCAAAAATTTAGTCTTGAGAAGTGTATCGGGTTTATTATAGCCCCTGAATAACTGGTTAGGATAGGTCTGGGATGTAGCTCGGTGGCTAAGTATTTATTTAGCAAATACCATCTCTCTGAAAGAGTTTTTTTTTTTTTTAATACATAAAAGGAAAGCATTCAAACAGGCTAGGCTCCCACAAGGCCAGTTGTTCCCACAGGGCAGGGAACCCTGACTGCTCTTCAGACTGGAGAGAAAGAGGGACAGGAGTAGGGGGCAGGAAGGAGGAGTGAGAGGGGGGGAGGGAAATGGGAGGGGGGGAGGAGGCAGAAATTTTTTCAATAAAAATAAATTAATTAATTAAAAAAAAAAAGAAAAGGAGCCATGGACTTCTAACCACCACAGATGGGTCAAGGTGTGACTACTGACCCTGCATTTGCCACCCTCTCATGTTTTTTTTTCTTTTTTAGACCAATCTTTTTTATTTTACAAACCAATCCCAGTTGCCTCTCCCTTCCCTTCTCCCACTGTCCCCACTCTACCTTCCCCTGCATCCACTCCTCAGAGAGGGTGAGGCTTTCCATGAAGAGTCAATAAAATCTTTCACATCACTTGAGGCAGGACCAAGTTCATTCCTGATTTAACTAGGCTGAGCAAGTAATCTCTTCATAATGAATGGGCTCCAAAAATCCAGTTCATGTACTAGGGATAAATACTGGTTCCACTCACACACTTTACACATATAGTTTGCTCGCTTTGAGTCGATCAGAAGTCCGTAAAAGCATAAAAAAATAAAATGCTTACCCTCTTAAAAAAAAAAGGAAAGCATTAAAAGAGAGAATATGAAGGAAAGGAAGAGGAACTATCAAGAATTGGTGAAAGGAATTAAAAAATGAGAAAGAATGGGTGATTTACTTTGTTAGTAGTGCTTAAAGACACAGAGCTAGACTAGCCAGACCTGAACTAATTAATACTCCGAGAGAATTTGAAATGGCTTGTAGCACTCATACTTGGGCTTACATTCTATACTTATTATCGAGAAATGGTTCCAGTAGACAGCAGCTTAAGGTCATTCCATTTTCCAGATGAATCACTAAGGCAAAATGTCATATAGACAGGAATGCAAACTAGTATGTAACACTTCAGTAGATAACATGGCCACAAGTCCTGAGAACCTGGCCTCTTCTGTTGTGCATACACTCCTCAAGTAAGCAAGCCTCACTTTACCTTAATATTGACGTTGCTGACCTAAAAAATGAACCCCTTTGCCTCATTGTCAAGAACTCTGCTCTGACAAACATAACCCTCTTTTTCTCACTGCTGACTATTCTGCTCTGTCAATGAACCCATGTTTCTTTACTCTACTTGTCTATCCTGCATGATATTCACCCATTCCTCTTGTTCTTATCCTATCTACTTTTGGAATCTGTCTCTCTGTCTCCCATTCCTTGCCTTACCTGACTTGAGAATATTTTCCATTTATGCACACAATTATCTTTATTTCTGCAACACAGTACCTATTTCATTCTTTAGGGACTTCTGAATTAACAGCCTATTCTCTCCACTAGAGCAAAGATACTGTGAGATTGGAGCTCTTCTAATAGTTCCTTGTTCTTCCCACATAGCACAATGTGCACGTGGATTGCGTACTTACCAAATGTTGATAAGAATATCCATGAATAAAAATAGATGCATCCCTGCTCAACATGCTTATTTATTGACCTATCTTCCTCAGCAACCAGACCAAAATCTCCCAGATGAAGGGGATACTAGAATATAAGCCTATACTTGGCTGAATTTCTAGCAAGATATATATCTTTGCATTTCCTCATGAATCCCCAGTCCCCGTAGGACAGTATGGGATGCTACTATTCTCTTTAAGCTTGGAAAGTTCTAGTTTAGAGATGGCTTTACATCCAATCACACTTTGAGATTCAGGGACAGTAGGTGGTAGGGAGAGGAAATGTGAATCACCCAATCCATCTTTCTAATGTTCCCAATACTTCTCCTAAGGTACAACAGAGAACAGATGTTCAGTTATCATTTGACAGGTAAATGGATGGACAGAGGATGGATGTGTGGACAGATGATTGGATAAATGGATACATCAATAGATGGGCAGAGAAGTGTATGGTAAGTGAATTCTAGGAGTTAAGGCCATGAGTCAGTTGAAATAAATATTCCACATGTCAGCTCAGACTCTCTTAGGAGCCTACGGAACAGAAGGTGAACCAAGCCGGTTCCCTCTGGACTTAGAGCTGGCAGAAGCAAACCTTAGATCAAGAGGGGTTAATGGACTTCTTGCTGCATTATTAAGACTTAATTTCATGTATATTAAGAGAATGTGCTGCTTGGAGCTGCATTCCCACTTGGGCATTTCTGTAAATTGCCTCTTCACCCCACACAGGCCTTTTCTCGGTCTTCTAGTCCTCCAGTATCGTTGCTTCACTCTCTGCAGCATCTTTCCTCAGAGGGACAAAGCAAGACTCAGACACACAGAGGATGGAAAAAGCCGGGAACTTGTACTTCTGCCTTTTCATCACTAGAAGATACAGACTGGGATACAGACTGAGGAGACTGTTCACAAGGATGTTATATCATCCCTCATCCTTTCTTTAGGTACTATGTGGTTTAATTATCAGTCTTCTTCTCAGCCAAATTAAAGTTTTTGGGTGTGTAGTGTGGGGAGTACCAAGTACACTCACAAAGAAAACACAGAAGTCTAAGCAAACTAAGCCCTCATGGATAAAAGATGGGGATGCAGTAATACATGTACATACATGTAAAAGTTCACATACAAGCCTATATGCATCTATCATACCTGTATGCATATGAGACTGTGTATTATTAGATACACCCAAAGGTAGTCACTTTGAGTCAAGCCTTGGGAGACATCCATGTGTACCTTTTAAACAGGTGGGCACATATTCCAAGCATGCATGCAAACTTAATCAGGCACATCCCACAGATAACCACTCTACTTTGAACCAAAACATGATTTTCAGAGGGACTAAGGAAAACTACAATAACCTAATTTGAGACACAGAATTTGTCTCTAAACTACCCTCCATCCGAACATTCACATCAAGTGTTTTTGTGAATTTAACAGTTTCCATTAAAATTGAAAGAACAGTGGAAATGCCTTAGCTGTTGGACTCTCCCCCAGCTCTAATGTGTGCCTCCTACTCCCTGTCCTTCCTATTTCCCTAAAGTGCTGAGCAAATGCTCTTCTTGTCCTGTACATGACAGTTCAAAGCTCATCTTTTGTTATTTAATTATGCCTTTAGGAACTTACTTGACACCTCAAAAGGTTTATCAAAGCACTTATTCTCTGTGAATACAGTGTTCCTAGGGAGAAAAAACACGGATAATAAATAATATTTTTTCACTTCCCTCGGCAGAGATTGGGAAACTGACACCCTGGCAGGAAAAGGAAAGTGAGTCTCTAGCGACCGACAGGGTGTGGTTTCCACCACAGGTTCCCGAGTTCGTTAGCTCCATTAAATAACAGCAGGGATGATACTGCAGCAACAGCAAGAATTTGTTAGGTGACAGGAAGATAACATTTTCTTCTCTTCAGTCTTGTGCCACTGTTTGATGAGACTTTTAATACATACATTTGTTTTCGATCGTCACAGTATGTATTAAGGCAGAGCTGTTATTATGGCTCGGTATGAAGAGGAAACTGAGGCACAGGGAACTGCTAATTTGCAGAAGTGTCAGTAAACTGATAAAATATTATGCTGCAGAACTACAAATTAGGCCATCTCATTCTGAGTCTTGATCTTTTCTTCACAACTCTCTCCTAACCTCATCCCCCCCAGTGCAGTAGGAGGCCCTTAAGGAACACTTTTCCAAGCATGAATGAGTGAAATGATGACATGGGGGGATCTTACACAGTTTCTAAGTCATAGTATTTGATCAACAGTGAATCTCTTTCTCCTCCTTGCTCAGTGCCTTCACAGTGAGGCCTGAGAGAACACGAAAAAGGGATTGCTGTCCAACACCGGATTTCAATCCAATGTTTTGCATATTTTAAAGCATTGTGTTGTAAAAACAGAAGAGCAACAAGGCTCTGTGAATAATTTACCACCTTGCCTCGCAGAAATTAAAAAATATATTTCATGGAGGGAAAAACGTCTTTTGTTACTTGGGGTTTCCAGGGACTGAGACAAAAGCACAACTTTTAATAGAAAAATCAAATTGGCTGTTACAACCTTTCTCCCAAGTGAAGTAGAGTTGGGAGTCATTCAAAGGAAAGTGTAGAGCTGAGTATCACACTACAGAAATCACCTCATTTTCACCTTACAATCAAGTATAATTTATAATAATGATTTCACATGGAAAGTCCTACTTAATTTAATATCTAATTAACAAGAGACATAAACAATTGTTGATCAGTTGGTTGTTGGAGTGGATAGGTAGTTTGATGGGTGACTAAGTTGGTTAAAGTGATATTTGATACTCAATTTTAAAAAATATTCCGGCTTTATACCTTAACCTTTTGATTTAGCTGTGTTACTAATTAGCTCTAACTCCTCCAGGGCCTGATTTTATTTTTTAAAATAGAAGTAGGTATTAGGATTTAAATTGTAGTTTTGAGAAATACAGACATTATAAAAAGCCTAAACTGAAGCTATCCTCATTAATTAGTGGCTAAAATAATTCTAACTGTGAATGAATTTTTTTCCAGACAAAATCATCACCCATATCCCCCAGGTTATCAAATTACTGATTTTCCATTCATCAAACTGTATACAAAGTGCCCTTGGACATGCCTCGGCAAGCGAAGTGCTTGCTGTGCAAGAATGGGGATCTGAGTTTGGATTCCCAGAGCCTATGTAAATAGGTAGGTGTGAGAGCATATGCCAATAATCTAAGGAAACAGAAAGCAGCTCAAGCCTATGTCGACTTCCTGAGTCCATGCATACACATACACACACATGTATGTCCACCTGCACACACGCTGTATTGTAAACGTGTACATGCTCACAAATTAATAGTGTAGATTTAGCCTAGAAAGCACTGCCACCTGTATCAAGCCACTATCCACTGAATTAATGTGCCACTGCTCCCATGAGGCTGACCCTGAATATCCCAAAGGAAAAGACCCCTGTTGCAGTCATACTTCACTTTATCCAACAACACATTAAATTCTTTTTCCTGACAAGGTCCACAACTAAGTGCATTTCAGCTGCTCTACACAGGTGTTGGTGCACAGAAAGATTTTCAAAAAGTACTGTGAACTTAGCTACTGGAGGAAAAAAAAAAAGAAAAAGAAACCACCTCTGTGCTTGAGGGATATGAAATGATGCATTCAGGCAAGACACATAACCTAAATGCCCCAGTTTATACCAGTTCCCATAGTTCCCATTGCCTTTCCATTGGTTTCATTCTACTCCCTTTCCTCATTCTCTCACAGATGGATTGCCCTAGAAGAGAATATGGGTAAGGCTGAGTAGAGCAAAGCAATTGGCCTACTTTTTTGTTAACCTGTTCCAAGCCCACAAAAGATGCATATGATAGTCCAGTTATACAATGCTAACCTCAAATATTACCCCTTAATATTGACTTAAACAAAAGAAATTGCCTAGAAATGTCTGACATTTAATTTTCTTGAGATTTGAACCCATTCCAGAAGAATGATGACAATGATCACATGAAGCATCCCTAATAAATTGTATTTCCACAATAGTTAATACTTGCAAATTATACTTTATGTAGATGTAGATTATCCTTCAGACATGATCACAGCAGCCAAGGCAACTGGCATCTCTGGAAGTGCATGGTTTTGGGTGATACAGAATGGAATAGAGTCTAATATGTCTTGACTCTCACAGCATCCCATCCTCCTGTCAACCTGGACACAAAATGATAGAATCCTGGCCTAGTAGCTGCTGACCTACCTCCCAAAGTAGCAGAGATGAGCAGGTGGGTGCCGTATTTTTTGATGATGGTATCAATGAACTGCTGAGTGGTTGGTCTTCTGCCAAGCAGACGGATGCTCCTCTGGAACTCCGGCATGAGGGGCACTGGATGGCGGACCAGGTCTCTCCTCTCTATGGCTGTATTCCTCACCTTCCAACGGGCAAACTCCCTAGGCAAGAACAATGAGCAACATTCTTCAGCTTTCATTTGTAGCATAAGCCAAAGACCACTCATCCATCCCATGCAGGCATCTCTTGTAGAAGAAAGAGTGTCTACTGTTCCACTTTATATGTAGTTTGTGCTGTGGGAGCTCCTTCAGCTCCTTCAGCCTTTTTTCACATTGTATCTCACCATGTACCCAAGTTAGGATGGAATTCACACTATAGTCCTGGCAGATGCTGAACTCATGATCTTCCTAGCTTCACCTCTCGATTGACAACTGTGTCCTCAGCTCTACAGTTGCTTTTTATATTTGTTATGTGACACTTTGCTAAAGAAAATGCAACTATAATCCTCACGTGTTGATTGAGAAGCACTGTGATCATTAAGATACTTAATCGAGCCACAGACAGGCCCTGAAGTTTCTTCATAAAAAAAAATGGAAAGACTGAGTTAAATGAAACAATAATCATGATCCACATGTAATAAAATGATTGAGATGAGCATTTCCATGCATTATTGTCAGCAAGAGTGGCAATCTCATTCTTTTAATTATCACACTTCTTCTGTAAGAGCAGATTACTATCCATCTCTGATTCCTTCTGGATGAATTAGATCTCCAATCCCATTACTTATTTGCCAGTCGCTCTCACTAGATGGTTAATGCATTAAACAAATAGAAATTTCTTAGTTAATCCCAGACTCACACAGTAATCATGAGGAAGGATTTAAAATAAACCTTGAAGGAGGAAAGAAGAAGCAAGTGGATGAAAATATGTAAGGGCAGCAGGAAGAGAGGTAGCGAGGGAGGCTGGTACAGAAACAAAGGACAGAATCTAAGCCCCAAACTACCAGACACCCAAGTCATTTCACAAAGTAAGTGTTAGGCCCAGAATTCATAGTAATGCTATGCTTTAATGGGAGTTCACAGAAGTCATACTATTTGAAAGGAACCAAGCAATTATATGAATACCATATGGAGAAAATATTAATCTCCCCTTTCACTGAATGAAGAATTGACCAACACAGAGAAGCACTGAACAAAGGATGCAAGGATTGTTTAATCTACTGCAAATTCTGTGCTACAACAATGGACAAAACATTTGATTTCTCTGTACACCATTCTTCATCTATAAAATTCAACAAACACTATTTCCTACTGCTGGTATCAGGAGTCATGAAAGATGGTCTAAAAATGTCTTATGAAATTACAGGACATTAATGTAAAATATTGTTTTATTACCTTTTTTCCAGTGATGGTGTACCAGAATTGTTTTATTACTTTATCTCCACAAAAATCCCCCTGTATGTACTTGTAAATCATTAAAGGCACATTCATAGTGAATTTGAAAGATGCAAACTAAGACACAATACAGAGGCTTAATAAGATTTAGTCTAGGTCGTTTTTGAGCTAATAGCACTTACCATTTCTACCAATGATGCAGGTTGCCTGAAATGACCATCTATCTAGCCTACCTTGGTTACAGACAGAGATAAATACAATAGCCAAGGGGCTATTAGGTTAGGCAAGATAAATAATAAAAACCAACAAACCAACATTTAATAAAAAGTTCTCTCTCTCTCTCTCTCTCTCTCTCTCTCTCTCTCTCTCTCTCTCTCGATAGATGAAGACAGAGTAAGAGAAAGCAGAGCAATATGAGAAACAGGCTGATTTGATAATTCACTGGTAGTATCTGTGTCTTGGCTTATAGAAACTTGTATTTGGGAAAAAAAGTTTTGAAAACAAAATACATCTATGAGCCTGAACACTTATGATTCATATCTACATAAATGATTGCTGTCTATGATTCTGAATACAGTTCAAATTCCAAAACAACATGAGGCATTATAGACAGGTATGAAGTCAATCAAATGTAATCAAAAAAACCACCAAAGAATACTTATGATCACACTACAGTGCCTGTCCTAAAAAAGCTACAGATCATCAGAGAAAGTATAGCAGTTGTAAATTGTTGTAAGTTAATTTGTACAAGACAAACTAAGAAGAATTTGAGTATTCCATTTCTTTGGGGAACAGATCTGAGATGAAGGTATGTAACTACTCTATTTTGAAGTTTACATGGAGTGTTTATTAATATAAATGTAGTCCAAAACATCATCCATGTGGAGAGAAGGACAGGAACAAAGGCAGTGATCAGTATAATTAGAATGTAGTATAGAAGCACCAGAGTAGAAGGGTAGTAGGATGGAGGGATGACATGTGGAGATGATACAGCAGGAGGACTGTCCATGTCTAGGGAAGAGTGTTGAAAGCCAGTAACAAAGTAAGGAAATAAGTTACATTTTTATCCCAGTGAGTCCTGGACTCAGCAATATCGCTTATGCTAAGAAATATTCAAATGATAGAATATTGCTTCATGATTAGAAGATAATATCCCAGAATATCTTTTTCACTCTTTGTCATTTACTCACTACCACAATGTAAGAAGTTTATGGAGGGAGATAGCAAGAACTCCAACACAAGAGAAGGTTCCATCTAACAGTTTCTGACAGCCTTAGCTCTTGAAAGGAAAAGAGTCTTAATATTAGTCATCTGCATGAACTGGGAAACTGATCTTTACCAGCACAGTTAGAGGATGTCTGAAGCTGTATGAGATACCCACCCAGCTTGCTAACCAACAGTAAGATGAAATTGAAGTTTGGGTCACTAAATTGTAAATAAACCTACTAAAGCATTGATGATCAATATGAAGTGAGGTTATATCTGACTAGAGAGTCTTTTTTCAGTAGCCTATTCTTTAAACTTATATATTTATATACATGTATATAAGCATGTATTTCAGAAACCAATCATATGTTGTTCCACATGTGCATATTTATTTAGAACTTACCTTTGTGATAGCTTTTTCATGTGAACTTTTTTATGCCTAAAATGAATATTTATCTAAACATAAGATTCCAAGCTAACTTCCTTCACTCAGCTAGTTTGTTAAAGCAAGCTGGTAATGTAACTAAACTGACCCCTTAATCATGCTTTTAATGTAAATATGAAGAGAATATAAAGAGAGAGAACCAATGTAGACATAGAAGACTAAGTGTGGAGGTCCAAAAATGTATTCCACCTTGTCTAAAAGTCAGAGAATTTAACTTATTCAAAGTTGTTGACAACCATGGCTATGCACCCTGATGTAGGGTGTGGTTACTTGGTGGTTTGGATATTAAGATGGCCCATAGATGTAGATTCACTCCACCCTGTTCAAAGGTCAGAGAATTCAAGCATACTTCTGCTCCTTCCTTTGAAATACGAGGTTGGCCTAGGAAGTGGCTGTCTTCAGGATACTTGGTCTAGGGTGGGTTCGCTGCCTAAAGAACAGAATGCTTTTCTCAAGAAATAATGACTGGATACCTCAAGTATTGGGGCAAGTAACTGTTCTGGTTCTCCTTTGTATCAGGTTAAAGCAGTCTTTTGCCTCATTCTTGTTTTTGTATTGGGGTATGGAAACTTAAACATGGATAAACTCAGAACTCAGAATTCAGTGTGCAGGAGGCACTGAGTGGCCCTCCTAGTACTCTCCTATGTCTCTGTGTTTCTTTGTTATCTCTGTTCCTTCTACCTAACATTTCTAATTCACATGTCTCTATCCTTGAACATGCAAACCTACCACAGCTAGGATCACAGTTCCCAACAAACAATGCCACCCTTACTGAACAACAAAGCAAAGGTTAATGTCTTCTTTAGCAACCTACATATTATTTGGGAAACTCACTAGGTATACATCCAGGGACCACCATGGATGTTTCTTCTGAAGTAAACAAGAAAGAAGCCAACATTGAATTCCCAACTAATCTGTCATGGAGTAGAAATTAAGACTTGTAAGGAGAAGAGGCACATGACATCCCAACATGTTTCCAGGTACACTTAAAAAGCTTGTATATAGAATTTAAATGATGGCTCAGCTGTCAAGAGAGCTTACTCTTCTTTCAGAGGACAAGCATTTGATTCTTTAAACCTATTAGCAACTCAAAAAGGCCTGTCATCCCAGCTCTAGGGAACCAGATGCTACTAGCCTCCATAGACATTAGCACTCACGTACACATCCACACTTTTATGCATGGACATGCATAAGCATGTACATAATTAGATAATCACATGCATACACATGTACAAAATTAGATAATTACAGATAATACAAAAATGAATCTACAAATGAATCAAGGAGGGAAGGGAGGAAGGAACTAAGTTCTTGTGTGGACACCCTGCTCAGAACCACGGAAAGAGCCCCTGGACATTAACAGGAGGGGAGCTTGGCTAGCTGCTGAGCAAAATTTATAAATTGTGAACTGTTGCTCTAATCATGTTTCAATAAAGGGATCCAAAGAGAAAGGTCCTTGGTATAGTATATTGACAGGGAAGAAAAGGAATGGAGGGTTTTCAGAAATTCTGTGCAAATTGAAGCTTCAAATGAAACAAAAATTGACCATACAAAGAGGAGGGGATTTCAGAAAGCATGTTACTTTTGCAAATATGGAAGATAATGATAAGGGATAGGGTATATAAAAAAAGAAGTGAGTGTGTATGCATATAAATATCAAGGAGGAAAGTCAGACATCAACAATATTATCTCATGACTTCTGTGGGATGGCTATTTTAACGTACTGTCCCTGGATCTCTCATGAGGCTGTAGTCATTCCAACACAGGGCTGGGAAACAGTTGGAAACATTTGGTACCCAGCTAATACATGCAGTTACTGTCAGAACTCATCTATCTATCTATCTATCTATCTATCTATCTATCTATCTATCTATCTATCTATCTATCCATCATCTATCTATCTATCTATCTATCTATCTATCTATCTATCTATCTATCTATCTATCATCTATGTGTATGTGTTGTGGGAGTTTCCATGTGTTATACTGTTAAACTGTCAGTCATTGTTGTAAGTTTCAGTCTATAACATGCATTCTGTATGTGTGTTGGCTGTGTAAACATGAGCCTTTGTGAGAACACACTTGTGAATGTGGATGTTTGTGTGTAGGCTAGGGGGCATGGCCAGGTTTTTTTTTTTAGTTACTCTTCAACTTACTTTTTTAGTCAGTGCTTCTCATTTAACCTATAGCTTACTGATATAGCTAGACTGGTTGGCTTGAAAGCTCTGGGGATCCAACTTTTACTGTCTTGTCACTCTGTCCTGGAGCAACAGATTCAAATTACCACATATTCTTTTTTAATTGCATACTGAAGATTTCAATCTAGGGTCATCATAATTTTATGGAAATGTTAAGCCCTCACCAATGTTTTCCATCACACCAACATGGTTACTTTCAAAAAGTACATTTATCATTATTATTATTATTATTATTATTATTATTATTATTATCATTATTATGTGTGTGTGCATGAACATCTGAGGTAGTGAATCCTTTCCTTATACTATGTATGTCTTAGGAGATGAACTCAGGACATCAAGTTTAACGCCAAGTACCTTTAGGTGGGATACCAAATATTATTTCATAGGCAATGACACAGACTAAACGTATTTAGAGAATGGTTTATGCAGCTCTATAGCAATTTTATGGATGCCTGGCTTAGTACTCTAACAAGAACTAGATTCTAGAGTTGTATATCCTTTGCCAAAATGAACTCCAGTAAGTAAATTCCACACCACCCAGATTTTATACATACAGTTGAAAAGTAAGTTATGTATCCATGATTTTAGTGCCTATTATTATTCCAGCTCTTAAGTGTAATAAGCAAACAATACTTTTTTTTTAAACAAAGATTCACTTTAAGGGGGCTGGAGAGATGGCTCAGAGGTTAGGAGCATTGCCTGCTCTTCCAAAGGTCCTGAGTTCAATTCCCAGCAAGCACATGGTGGCTCACAACCATCTGTAATGAGGTCTGGTGCCCTCTTCTGGCCTGCAGGCATACACACAGACAGAATATTGTANCACTTTAAGACAACCTATATGCCGGTTGGTGGTGGCGCATGCCTTTAATGCCAGCACTCGGGAGGCAGAGGCAGGCGGATCTTTGTGAGTTCAGGACAGCCTGGTCTACAATTGTTCTACAGGCTCCAAAGCTACAGCAAAACCCTGACTCGAAAAACAAAAAAGTAACCCAAACAAACAAACAAAAAGATAATATATATTCTTGTGAGAACAGATACATCTCAAGAAAAATAAAATAAAATCATGTAGCAGAGTCTGTTGTTTAGGCAAATAAGGCAAAGAAGAGAATGATTTGTGTGGGAGGTTGGGAGCTCTATACTGTGGCTGGAATAAGCCTTTTTCATTTGAAAAGCTACTTGAAGGAAATGAGAAACCATGGAGCCATCTAGTGGTGGAAGAATGATCTTCAATGAAAGATGAGTGGGTGCAAAGATCCTGAGGTAGGAGCAGGATTGCCTAGTGTGAGAACATCAAGGATGGAGGCAGAGATGAAGAGAAGGAATAAGATGAAAGGCTGATTACAGAAAAGCAAACAGCATCCATATGTGGGGTTGGAAGGGATAGATATTGACTTAGCAAAAAGTTAAAATGGACTCCACCACAGAGCTATACTTTCATTCCTCATTATAAATTCTAAGTCATAGAAAATGCTAAGAGACTGTTTTGAGCCAATTCAATCTGATTGTGTTTGAAGGAAAGAAGTTAGGGAAGTGTTTTCTGAAAAGGCTCAGATTTAAATTCATTAAGCATCACAGAAAACCACTCAAATTTATTTTTGTGATTTGAAGCAGCTACAGGTAATATGTAAACAAGTAAATGTGGCTATATTCTAATAAAATAATATTTACAAACTTTAAGTGGTAGACTAGATCATGCCTGTGGAGAGTGTAAATTCTTCTTTTGAAAGCTTCATTTTGATCCCATTCATAGAAAATAGGAAATTCAATTTGCCCAATTCATGGATTGGAAAATGGAATGTCAAAAAGCTTAAATTAAACCCAAGAAGAGAGAAAGCAAGAAACTAGAATGACTTAATCAGAGCCTGAGGCTCGTGACTCCAGGTGCAGTGACTTCCTATGTACCGTGCCACCTGAGAACAAATAAGATAAATAATATGAAGCAAGGAAGAAATGTGGCCTATGTGCTCAGCTGACCCTGGAACAATTTCATGTAAGTGCTCAGTGAATTGAGAACAACATAAAATAGATCTTTCCTTCTGAGCCCACAGAGCAAGCAAATCCCCTTGGAGGAGAAAGAAGAACCTACCATGACACAGGATCGGCAGAATATGCTTATGCCCAATTAAGCATCCCAGCAGGGTGGTGAAACCAATTAGACTGAGATTTAAAAAAAGGATTCTGGATGGAAGGCATGAAGAGACTACTGCAAGACCCACCCCACTAGGAGAACGGAAGGCCAGAGAGTGAATGATGACAAGAACAGTACATGGAGGGAGAAGGGAATCTCAGGTGCAGGACTTAAGAGGCTGAGAGGAAACTGTAAGATCAAAGCTTTCATTTTAGACTAAGCATTTTCTTTATAGGCAAACCCTTCATGCTCTTTAATAACTCTCTGCTTTTGTATTCTCTCTCCCTCTCTCTCTCTCTCTCTCTCTCCCTCTCTCTCTCTCTCTCTCTCTTTCTTTCTTTCTCCCTCTATCTCTCAAAATGATACTTTGAATGTATGTTGCACTGAAGTGGGAGAGATGGTTATAATATAGACAGGAATCAGGTTTTGTACAGAGATGTTTTCCTCTCACACAGCCATGCTTTTATCTCGTACACAAAACTTACTGAGTTAGAATACCTACAGCCCTGACTACTTCAGTTGAGCGAATGAAGGTAGAAATTCTGGGTTTTGCAACCTGACTGTGGCACCTACTGTTTACATTCTATAAAATGTAAATGGTACCTAAGTAGGATGTATTTCAACTGGTTCTAAATCATAAAGCACAGTGCCAATGCAGTCAGCCCTCAATAAAAGATTAATGTAAAGTCACTTCAATATTACCATTGGTATGATTATATAAGAGGCTCCAATAGGAAGCTGAGTAGTTATGGGTGGATGGTGGGAGGGAAGAGAGAACAAATTATAATTTTCGTCATAAAGTTACCCATAGACAGAATCTGGGAGAAAGGTAGGATTTCATAATTGTGAAATATATTAAAAACGGGAAGTCTGACTATAAGAATTACTTTCTTCAGGTCTCTTTCCTAATGTATACAATGAAGATTAAAACCACATGGCCCCAAAAAGTGCCCCATTAAAAGTCAATAAGGGAGCTGGAGAGATGGCTCAGAGGTTAAAAGCACTTCTGTTGCTAATGGAGAGGAGTCAGGCTCAATTTCCAGGACTCACATGGGGGTTTATAAGAATTTAGAACTCTAGTTCCAGGGGATCTGATGCCCCTCCATGGCCTCCTGATGTGGTGTATAGATGACATACATGCAGACTAAACAAACACACAAAATAAAAATAAATAAATCTTTTCAAAATTTTATACAATTCACTGAAGTAACACGGGAAGTTATCATGTAAATTGAAACAGACTACAAAAGGAGAGTTGACATCTGCAGATATTATGTATTATTAATTTAATAAGAAATAATGTCATGTTCCCTTTGATTCTTTGTCCGGAAAATGAAGTGGAAAAGAGGTTCTGACTCTATTGGAATCACAAGTCATTGAAACCACTGTAATCTCCAAAATAGGGAAAGGGTTAATCTGCTTTCGATATAGAGGGTTTCAGATTTGCTTGTTGCATCTAATAATGTAGTAGACATAGTTCAGAGTTATTTTTCAAAAGCATACATACTTTCTCATTTTTAAAATGCATAAAAGGGGATAAGAACTTTAATAAGTGGGCAAAAGTACTTGCTGGGCAAGTATGATGAACAGAGCTTAATCTTTAGGTAAATGTACACACACACACATGCACACACCCACACCCACACACCCTTTCCATATCACACAACACTATACCTCACATAAAACTCCAAGACTGTGGAAGGGAGAGGCAGAATAATTGCTGAGACATTATGGCTAGCTTGTCCAGTTGAAGTAGTTCAGTGATAAACCTTGTCTCAAGAGAAGAAAGCAGAAAGTGATATAGCAGAATGCCTGATAAACTCCTTTGACCTCCAAGCAGGGGTGAGTGAACAAGCATGCACATTATACCCCCCACACACACGTGTGGGTATACACAACACATGTACACACACACAAGTAATAATAATAACATAGAAATGTAGGGGAAATAGGAAAAATAATAGAAAAGAAAGTCTGGATTAGAATACCACATCAGAGTGATTCTATGAAATCCTCAACACTTGAGGAGTGTGAACTACCGATATCTTTGAGCACTCCTATGTTCAAAAGACAAAAGCAAATCGCAGCCAAGAGGAATGAAACCAAGAAGATAGCAACATGGCTATTGCTTAATGTGTCCGAGAAATGTAGATTCTCTGGATTCGCAGTAAGTCACAAGCACCTGCTATGATTTCCCAGGGAGACAAAGACAGTAGATTCTGAGTGGTGTCCTCAAAATAAACCCTCTGGAGAGTCTGACTGACTCTAGGCTGCCTGAAATCTATGTGAAAGCAACACTCAGTAAAGTGACTGCATGAGGGTCAAACCCATTAGAATGTAGGTATGCACTTCTCTGTGGTTTTGAATTCATCCAAGGAAACATCTTAGAATATTTTATAGACACTTTATGTCCAATAAATGTTTGTTGAAACCATGATTGATTGCAGTTGCAGGATGTTTGCATTTATTTTTTTCTTGGAACGCTTATCCTTTTGGTTGCATTAACTAATCACTTGGAAATGGAATAAAAAGAAGCCTCAGACTTTTGGTGTGATGGAGAAATCTAAGACTACTTCAGATAATGTTAGCAGCAAATTCTCCCCAGAGATGAGCAAAGGGATTCACAGAGAAGGGGGGTAAGGAAACAAAATCATCGCACTGAGAAGAGAAGCAACGACATTTCTCTTGCCTGCTGTTCCCATTCTCTCCCACAGATCCCCAGCCAGCTCAAGGAAAGGTGAACCCAAGGGCACATGTGAAGTAGAAATGATGCATTTTAACGAGCAAGGGTGTCAGTGCCAAATCCCCTGCCTGCATTCATGCCCCAGAATGTAAGAGGGAGGGCAGTTGAGGAGCCATGGCATCCAACTGAATCTTTCAGAGCATTCTGGCTCAGAAAGGGCAAAAGGAGAAAAGCAAGCAGCAAAGAAAACAAGCGAATGGGAAAAAAGACCTGTCTCAGAAATTGTGATTATGGATCTGCTGTTTTCATTACAGGTAAGGACATTGACTTAAGTTTAAAAATATAATGTTTGCCTAGAATTTACATGTATCTTTTCCAAAGTATATTCATTTAAGTAATTTGATATTTTTAAAATTTAATGTGCACGTTCACATGTTCTACAACATACATGTGGAGGCCATAGGACAGCTTGCAGCAGTTGATTTGTTCCTACTATCTGGATTCTGAGTATAGAACTCGGATCTTTAGGCTTGGTAACAAGCATCTTATTCTTCTGAGCCATCTCACTAGCACAAATTATGATAATTTGATTTTTGTACTACTCACAGTACAGGCCCGTAAGGAAACAAAAGTTGGAGAAGTGAGAATGTCCAATCCAGGGAACACATCAATGAATGGAACTTATCTTCTGATTGAAGAACAAAAAAGTTAAGAAGCAAAAGAACAGAATCAGGAAGAGCACACACAAAATGACACAACTTTCTTATGAATGGATCATTCCCAGAAACTGTTAGTAAACACAGGATATGTGGAGGTGATGGGAATTAATATTGGGGAAGGCAGCTTAAAGCTGACTTGCTTTGTCTCACACTGAGCAACTGGCATTTGCTGTGAAGCCCCAGTGTACTTGCCCAACCCCTTACTGCTTTTCCCTGGAGAATCCAAACATGAGGGTGGGAGAGAATTTAAAGTAACCATCCAAGAAATTAACATCATTTCACTATGGAGAAAATCTCCACTCAAAAAGAGAAGGGGTTGTCTCAAATTCACAGCATCTTCCGTGGCACAAGGGCTGAGATGCGGACAGAACAGAGGTTCCTGATTTCAAATCCTGCACGCTCCACCCTTAAAAAACAGTACTTCATTCCATTACGGAGATTTGTGGGTTCTGTAGAGGACCCAGTCCTGACAACTCTTCATAACCATTTATGTCCTGTTCTCAAGAATCTGTAAAATAGAAAAGATAGTTGATCCCATCATAGCCAAAATTACTGAGTCTCAGTGAACTGACGCTCTGCTTCGCAAGTTTGTGCTAGAATATGGGAATTGATGCTCTGACTGTCCTGGTCTCTTCTCCACTGAACTCAAGTATCAAGGAAGGAGAGAATTGACTTTCCCAATCGTGTCACCACAAGGACACTGTGTTGTGGGGCAAAAACAAGCAGGCAGAGCGAGACAGATGGTTCTGCTGGCAAAGGGCTTTCATGATGACCTAAGCTCTATTCCCAAACACCCATGTGAAAAATCACATGAAATAGCATAAACATCTATTCCCAGTCCTAAGGAAGATGAGAAACTGTCCACCTTGACGTTCAAAGAGACCGTGACTCAACCATAGAAAATGGAAAGTGGTTGAAGAAGACACCCAGAAATGATGATTAACTTTTATTCTAACATTAATATGTATGCATAAACACCAACACTTATGTGCCTACATTTACACAAACCAATGCATATAACATACCACACACACACACCGAGAGAGAGAGAGAGAGAGAGACAGAGACAGAGACAGAGAGAGAATGAGAGAGAGACAGACAGAGAGAGACAGAGAGAGACAGAGAACATCCACTTCCTGCCTTATGTGTCTGAACAGAGGTCTTCTCCCAAAGGTGCTATGACAATGTGGAATTAGCACAGATTTTACAGCTAGACAAATCTGCCTGAAGCTACAGCATGAAACTGTTCATTAGCTAAGAAACTGTGTGCACCTTTCTCCTCACCATCTCCAAGCTTTTTCATCAGTGCAGTAGAAATAACAGGACTTACCTTGCAGGGTTGCTGGAAGTTTTAAATATAATGAATCCAATTAATCTGGCAGTAGTAGTTACTCAATAAATGTTAGCTTTTTATCCTTTGGCAAAGCATTCTAAAAGAGGAGTTTGTCGCATAACACATAACTTTTAATGGATATTTTAAATGATCTTAGTATGCTCATAGGCTCCAGGGATTACAAAAACTGCATATAAATAAAATATTTAAAATTCTGTTTACTCATTTGTCTCTCCACTGATTTCCAAAGCATCTATTGTGAAAGCATGACTCATAACTAAATATAGATAATAAAAGTTTGGAGCAGCAATTATTTTCCAATTATCACAGATCCCATTAAACATTGCAATTATATGAGCTTTCTTTTTCAGATCTCAAAATTTGAGAGCTCTGAGGGACCACAGAGAATGTCTCCATCATTCCATCAATCTTAAGATGGAAATATGAAGACTTTGAGGAAGGAAATTTTCCCAGTGACACTCAACTGTTAGCAGAAAAGCTGGTCTAAAAAAATAACAGGTCTTGTTTGTTCAGGTCTCTTTTCATTTTCCTCACCAACATCTATCTTCTCGGAAGAAAAGCAAACTTTTCCACAGCATGTACTATTACACTTAATTATCATCTTCTTTCTTAGTAAAATGTTTGAAGGTCAGAAAGTATTTCTGACAGATAGTAGATGCCTCCAAATACAGATCCTCACCTATGTCTCTCTTAGGTTTTCTTAAATTGAAACCATCTATTTAAACTAGTCAAGAAAGACATGTTTTCTTCAGCACATTCTATAGATAGCCTGTATGTTTCTGGCCCTTTACTGGGATTTTTTTTTTCCCAAAGGAATCCCTTGTTTCTAAAAATTTTGAAAACTTTGTGACTACAGCAAATTAGAAAACAAAGCTATTTCATTATATATTGCCGTACCGAAGCAATTTTGTGATTTTTCCATTGTTTTGGTTGCAGTCGAATTGTTATTTTTGAGACAAATTTCACTATGTAGCCCAAGCTGGTGTTAAACATAGGATCTATCTACCTTTGCCATTAAAGAGATAAAATTATATTGACACAATTTTAAACCCAAACAGGTCATTCAAATACACACCAAGGTGTATAAAACACCAGTGACAAACAAATCCAGGTAACAACCATAGGCGAAACCTGCCTCTGCAATGGACTTCATAATGTGATGATCAAGTAGAGAGATTGACAATGGATAAAAGATGAGGCTAGAGCATTACCACAGGAGCATCTAAAGCATTCTTATGGGTATCTGATTGCCTGAACACAAACCACACTGAGAATGATGGCACTATTAATTTTCCTAACCAGCCAGATCAGAGTAGCTATACTTCACAAGAATATGGCTCCCAGGTCTGGAATATGAATGGCCATAAATAACTGACAGAACAGCAAAGCCCTGATCACGAAAGCACACTCTGTCTGTCAGACCTGAGGGGAGTAGAATAGTATGCTTGGTGGGACCCAGGAAAGTCCCTGTCTTGAAAGCTGCTCAAGAATTTACAAGGATGATTGATACATACATTTATAGGCATAATTCATAATCATAAAGATGGTTAGAAAGTGTCAGTGACTCTGTCCTTATTGAGGATATACTGTGAATTGCAGTAAGGGCACGGGATGTATATTGGACATTAGGATCTGTCTTGTGAATCCTCAGGAAGGATGAAAACATGCCAGTGTGAAATTCATAGTTGCTATGACCACTGACATATGTGTTAGTTTCAGATATAACAAGATGATAGGCAACTGTTCAGAAGGGATTGCCTCTTTATCTTTTTCAGCTCCAGCAATGGGATGATGTTCTAAAAGATGTTGGGGAAAACCTTCATAAAAATTATGATGAGTCTGAATTTTACTCCATTCTTTCTTCTGAAGCATAAATAAATGTTGCCCTCCATCAACTTATTCTTCAGGTTTTTTTTTCTTTCTTCACATGTCCTTCTGAACTACTAGTAACAAATTGCTTGTGCTAAGCATAAAAGCGTTGTGATGGCTATAGCCTATAAACGCCACTGTCTACAAGATCACAAGTTATGTTTTCCACAACATAAGTCAGTTTTCTTCTTCTGTCTCTCTGCCTTTCTTTGTTTCTGTCTCTCACAAAGATATACAAATAAACACATCTCCCTCTCCTCCCCTTTGCTTTTCTCTTCACAAGAATATGGCTCCCAAGTCTGGAATACAAATGACCTTAAAAAACTCTCTCCCTTTGTGTGTGTGTTTCTGTCTCTTCTGTGTCTTTCAGACTTTCTCTCTGTTGCTCTGTCTCTACCCTCTCTCTCTCTCTCTCTCTCTCTCTCTCTCTCTCTCTCTCTCTCACACACACACACACACACACACTTTATTTTCTATACTTACATACTGTTTTTACATATTCATGCTCAACAGTATATATTATGCAACTGATAGAGGTGATATGGGCCAAGCACTTTGTGTTATTAGTCTTAAGAGTCATGGGAGCTATTTATGATCATGCTACTCACTATGCAGAAGAAATTCTGTATTCAGATGCCAAACAAACTCGGACTTACTGTATGCATAACAGATCTGATTTAGGATGACTTTCAACTCAGGATTTTTTCTACCAAGAAAATTGCCTGTTATGAATCTGAAGTCCAAGGTTTCGTGTAGATAATTCCTAACCTATTATATATTTGTTACTTAGTTATTTTGGCAAAGTTGTCAATACTTTTGACCTCCTTAAAAGCTGCAATATGACATGAGTAATCTATGACAACTCTGGACTGTGAGCAAAAATCGTGCAAATTGACCACTTACTCTGATGTGGAGTGCAGTGTGTGTATCAACTTAAATATGGTACAATACTTTGATGGATTTTAATTTCCCATTTGTAAAATGGAGAGGTAAACTTGATTGATGGCCTTAAAACTTTTGCCTTAGAAATCTATCCTTCCATATAATTGAATAAGAGACAGCTGTTAAATATGGTTTCTATTTTGATGCTGGGGCTGTGAGAATAAATATAGATAAACAACTTGAATTTTGCTGGGGAAAACCAATCAAATAGGACAATGAAATAGAAGAATACTTTCTTGTGAATGGATATAGCTGCAGGACCCTTTCTCTCCCTTCAACAAGCTCCCAGGTGACTTTCTACAAAGGAAAAGCAGATATAACCTCTATAGTTTCCTCTGCTGTAGACAAATATCACACCTCATTCTCACATTCAGTTCCACTATTGTAGCTGGAGGTCACTCCTGCAGGACGCTTCTCCCAGCTCCTGATCTCCCAGAGCCACAAAAACATACCATATCATTTACAACAATAAAGTCATGACACTACAGAGTAAATTCAAGAATCAAGAATCACAGACTGTATCTATTTTGGATTTTTTTCTCCACTCCTAATACTGCCTGAGGTCTATAAAACACGGAATAAACAATCCTTAAATAAACTAAGGCAGTGCCAACAGGCTCAGAAATGGATCTTCTCTCCTTCACAGCATGCAGTGGCCCATGTTCCCAGGAACTCCCCACATTCAAATAGCTTCACTGCCAACACTGTACCCCTGGTGCCTGGCATGTTACTCAGGACTCTGCTTCCAAATTGCTCAAATCTTCAGTGACTTCCTGTTTCTATTTTTTTACATCACCCTGTTTCACATGTAGGCAGGGGTGGCAATTAAATATTCAGAAGTGAGGAACGTTGGAATTAATCCTTAACACTTTAGTGCTTTCATTTTTTCCTTTTCCAATCAGTGGCATGTCTAATATACCCTGAGACACGCAGGAAATGTGCCTTGTGAAATTAAATAAAGCAAGTTCTTGGCCAAGACACACAGAAGCACAAATGCTACCCACCTGGTCCCTTGCTTCCACCATGACAGCGGTAAATAAAATTGACAAAATCATCTTCTCAATAGATGGGTTGTTCATGGCACTTCTACAACTACAGGTCATCAGTCATTAATCCCACTGACTATAAAATAACCAGGAAATTGTCTTCATTCACATTGAAGATCATGTTAACAGCTGTGTGGGATAGTATAACATTTAGAAAAATGGCCCAAATGGTGAGATTTGGTGATGAAGAATAACAAATACAGGCAAGGGACACATAGTCCTGGATGAGAACATAAACTAATTGTATTTCAGTTTTTTTTAATTTTTTTAATTGTTTTAACTTCATTGTAGGTTCCCCTATTTCTTTGGGGGAAACAAGTGCATAAAAAAAAGTACAATAGTGAAAGTGTAAGACTCTAAGTGAAGCTCCATGCCTTCAAAATGGTCAGTCTAAACATATAGAAGTTTACTAAGCTATATTGCTTGAAACTGGGCAAATGCTGCTGGAATGACTCTGTGTGATATTTCTATCTGTTAGTTCATTGCGATTAAGTAGTTTAAAAAAGGAAAAAGAGTATCGTTCACTTCCAACTTTTCTTTATATCTGAATAAAGTTTTAGCTTCTAGTCATTCTGTAAAATGCACCCCAAAACTCTAAGGAGGATGTTTACTTCTTCAGCTTTCTTTGAACTCCTAGATTTACTCTTCTCTGGAGTTACATGGTTTTGGTTCTTTCTGTATTATTATTATTATTATTATTATTAAGCTCAATCAAGTGTGCAAATACATTCTAATAAATCAATTCAACTCCATTTCTTACATGGAAGAAAAACTATACCCTACATTATGACTTTCAAACTTACTAATAGTGTCTATATCCCCAAATCTCTGTCCTTTGTATTTGAGCTCTCAAGTCAAGAATCACATATTACTCCTCCCTTTCCAGTTCTACATCAGGAAGTCTTGTAGAATGCAAATAGCAAAGTCATTTCCAATTTTCATACTTATCATCTTGCTCTAGACTATTCTAACTTTCTTTAAGACCACAACACAGCAATGCAGTTATTGGCATTAGCACCTTCAATGTCTTTCTTAATTTCCAATAACATCTGTATCTTGAAAGTTATGCAAAAAATGCTTTGGGTGTCTCTCTCTATTTCTCTGTCTCTCTGCCTCTGCCTCTGTCTCTCTTTCTCTCTCTGCTTCAAGATATGTTTGGAAATGGAAAAGAAGTGGCATTCAAGGTTTTCTTAACACCATCTTGAGGTCTAAGAAATACCATGTTTCACCTTTAGTTGATTCTATTACTTACAGTCTATTCATTTGCTAAACTGATAGGTTTAGAGCATCTTCCTTATTTTAGGAAGTATTGCAAATGCAAGAGATGGAATGATCAGTGAGGTCAGACAAATTGATGCCCTTGATGAGCTTATATTCCAACAAGTAAGTCAGACAATGAATCCAACATGCTCATGTAAGGAAGCCATAAGTGTGTACATTTCATGGGAAAGACAAAGCAAGTCAAAGGAAAATCCAGTGTTATAGAGAGATGGCTCTTATAGGTTGGGGGCATGAAAGATTCCTATAACAGCTGCAGCTGTTCTTTTCCAAACAGTGACAAAACAAGAGCAAAAGTGCCCAGTGTCATGAGTGAACTGAGAATTAATAATGATAACATGACCAGTATGGAGAGATTAGAAAGGATAGCATAGCAGCATCTCCAAGAAGTGGGAACATTGGGTCCATACCTAGGAGGCTGGGTTTTATATTGCGAGTCTTGGTCACTTTCTCATTATTGTGACAACAATTTTGCCTGATGGGTAAAAGAGCTTATTTAAGTTTATAGTTCCTGAAGGATATAGTTTACCCTGGCAAGGGAGACATGACAACAATTAGGAAAGACATAATGCAGCCTAAGGAACCTGGTTGGTCACATTGTATCCCCACAAAGGAAAAGGAGCATGAACCAGAAGTGGGGTCTCAATGCCTGTTCCATTCCCCTGGAAGGTCCTACCTCCTAAAGGCACTGCATCTTTGGGATCTACCACCATCAGCATGGGATCCAAATGTTCAGACATGGGAACCTGTTGAGGGCCTTTCCACATGCAAACCACAGCAGTGAAATGAAAGCCACTTTAGACGGCTGAGAAAATCAACAAGAACTGGGTAAGTGTGCAGAGAGATCACAATGATTGCTGTACACAGAAGACTTGAAGGCAAGAGAGAGAATTGCAAGCTGGAATGCCTATAAACACACTGCTGTGCTGTGGTCTGAAAGAAGGCGAGAATAGTCTAGAGCAAGATGGTAAGTGTTCACGTGGGAAATATCTTTGCTATGTGTAATCCATAAGATTTCCTGATGTAGAACAGGAAAAAGAGGGTAATGGATGATTCTTGACTAGAGAGCTCAAATACATAAGACAACAGTAAAGTCTTTAAATGAAAATGGAAAGACTGAAGGAGGTACATATTTGAACAAATGTCTCAGGAATGCAGAACTTGACAACTCTGTGAAGATTATTGCATTGCTGGTCTGTAGGTCTAAAATTTGGGATATTTGTTTAGGCTGCAAAAATATGAAAAAGCAGGATACCCCAATTCTACAACCATGAGAACAACTGATACCAAAACAGAAACAAAATGCAGGCACAGACAGTGGACCAAGGATCAAAATCCCAGTTCTTGCAAATCTAGAGAAAGAAAAGAATCTCAAAGATAGTGAGAAGGCTATCTCAGTGGATCACCATCCATGAGGGAGAAGATAAGAGTAACACGGAACTGCAACGACAGATTCGTATGAACTAGGCTATATTTACACCCTAACAACATTCTCTGCCACATTTCCTATAGCTAGTCTTCAACACAGTTGCCTTTTTCCATCTGAAAATCATCAGGGATTCATAGAGATTGAGTGTATTTGTAACCTGTTTTATATCCAGTTGCAGATAACTACATAGCTCTTATTAATCCATACATGTCAACATTCATCCAGCCAAAATTAATTAAGCTCTAGACACTATGCTAAGCACTTGCAGATATTTCTCATGAAATATATTTCTAAAATAGTATTTTAGACAAGTAATTTAGAAAGTGATAAATATTATAGAAGAATCAGAAATTAACAGGACAGTATAGATGCATGTGGTATTAGAAATGCTCTGTAAATCTGGAAAGTCAAGGATGGTGTCATTGAGAAGGTGATCAATCTGATCAATCACTTGGAGAATATCGAGAGTGAACAGTGTAGACCACAAGCAAAAGAGCTTTCTAAGCAGAAGGAACATTAGGGGATCTAGTTCAAAGGTTAGTTAATCTTGATTGTCACTTTGATTAGTTGGAGAAACTTCTTGGTGTGTCTCTGAGAGTGTTTGCAGGAAGGACTGGATCATGAAGGCTCTTACCTAACTAGCAGATTGATCCCGTGATGCATTTAATTATTGGGAAGTAGTTCACAGATATAAGGTGGATTCTAGTTAGTGAAAAAGCCTTAGGGCTTATCTTGGGGATTTTATTATGCCCTGATCTTTTCCCTCCTTGTGTGGCCTTCTCACTGCTTCCTGCTTCCTATGAGAGGAATAGCCTCCCTCATCCTTCTAGGGCCATGACTTTTCTAAGCATCTGGGGCCAGGTGACTATGGATGAGACTTTCTGAAACAATGACCTGAAATAAATGTATCTCCTTTGAACTATTCTCTCAAGCATTGTGACCACAGCTTTACAAAATCTGACACTGCAATCCAATGACCAGAAGGGGGTATTGACTGAGGACTAGGTGAGAGTGATAGGGTTATGAGAAACAATAGCTACGGTCCTAATTCAAGAGAGAGAAAAAAGCTTGAAAGAAGCAGGGAGTAACTGGAGAGGAAATAAGACTTTGTGAGATTATAGTTTTATGTTAGTAAAACCATAATAACCTACTGGATTAGCTGTGGGATTTTTGAGGGCACAAATAGGATCAAGGAAGAGTAGAAGGGTCTAGAATTGAGGAACCTGCAGTGTGGACCTTCAGCTACCTGATATGGAAAAGATAATGGCTAAGATGGTTTCAGTTTGCAGTAGCAGGGACAGTTGGAAGAACGCAGAACAGAAGCTGAGACATTTACTATATCTCCATGTACAGATGTCTATTGCACAGTGGGGAATAATCCTGTATTTGGGGGTAGGGAAGGTTTCAGCAGGCAATGCTGATTCCTCCACTTATGTTTAACGCCATCTTACTGAAGATTTATTTCTCTAACTAATGTAGTGCAATTTGTAATTATTATTCAGAAGGAACTATGCTAGGCATTGGAATTGATAGGGAAGACAGAGAATGGGTATAGGATATTCATAGACAGAATTTTCACAGTCTATCATGAAAACTGAATATATATCTATATATAAATAATCATATATCACTATGATAAAAGTAACTGTAAAGAATCAGTTCTACTGCAATATGATTAAAAGATTTGTGGTAACACTAAGTGGGTACTAGCAGTACAGAGCTATAGCACTTGACCTAACTTGAGGATTTTATTAAAAGCATCCTAGGGGAAGTAAGATTTAAGATGATAACTGATAAGGCAGTTTGCCAAGGGCACAGAAGGAAAAGGAGCATTTTTAAGGCAAAGAGAGTTGCCTGGGGGTGAGACAGAAAGGGATGTGTAAGAAGGAATAAGAAACATTAAAAAGCCATTGAAGCTGGTATAAGGGGAGGAGGCTGTGTAGAAATAATAAGAGCAAAGGCTGGAAGGATGGTCAGCTAGCAAAGAGATGCTTCATTTTCTTTATAAATGCTGTCCATGGCCTTTGGATTAAGGAAAGTAAATGTAAATGAAAAAGTCTTTGAAATGATGGCAAGGTTATATTGTAAAACAGTTATGAATTTTTTTGGGGGTTTTAATGAAATAGTTGTTGATTTATGTTTATGTATATTTATTATTTACATGATAATGTGTTACCAATGTCAACTTAGTTATTAGTTTGTGCATGCCCCCATTCCAAGCAAAAGCATAACACAATATTTAAAAGCAAGCCACAGTCGTGGTACCTTTAACTTATTTTCTACTTTTTCAAAGTCAAGAAATAACTAAAAGAAAACCAGAGAAGTTCATATAGAAAAAAAGCACTGATGACTAGAACATCTGGATATGATGTACAAATCCTCAGATGTGAGTATATAGCCTTGGAAACCAGCAAAGTATAAAGGGGTGATAGACAGGGAGAGCAGGCAGGACTTGGAAGTGGAATAGATGAATATAGGTGCTAAGAAGTGGGAAGCAGAAAATCTTCATGGGGCCTCCAGCTGGGGAGAAGATGGAGACAGGTTAAAAGAAAAAGACTCAGGTTGGTGAGGTGGCTCAGAAGTTAAGAATACAAGACTCCACTCTCGATGACCTTAGTTCAAACCACAGAACCATTCATGCAATTTTATTTTCTGATCTTCATATGTGTGTGAAGGCATGAGCACATGTACATACAAACAAAAATGAAAAGACATGATCAAATAATTAAATCATATGACTGCTGATTTTCTCTTTGTTTCTTCTTCTTAGTGTTTACATTAAAATATTTAGCATTTAAAATAAAAAAGTCAAGGAAATAATCCTTAGAAAGGAATTATTATACATATTGTATGAGATGGGACAACCAGGGATCCACACTGGCAAAGGTGTGCAAAGAGACAGCTGGATTCCTAAGAGCAGACAGGCACATCATTACCTGGCATGCTGTGAGGGTGCCTCTGGGACACCAACTGGAAGTCCTGATACACTGACTTCCCAAAGGAAATCCAGCAGTCCAGTCTCATCCTGGCAAGATGGGGATATGGAGAGAGACTAGGAATAGAAATATACTAGGCCCTATGGTATTGATCTTGGTTTCAGATGTTTTGCCCCTAGGCTTGGCTTGCTGTAGCAAAACAACAGCAACAACAAAAATAGTCAACTTCCCTGGTGACCTTGTTGACAGGGTATCTACTTCCCAGCATCAAACACAACATGGAAACTGATGCCCTGTTAGCTCTCTCCACTGTCCATCTAATAACGCAGGCCAATGTGTTTATGTGCTATTGCTCATCAAACCCATTTCAAGCAATCTACGCTATCTGGTTGCATAGCAGGCCTGTCTTTAAGAAGCATGTTTTGTGAGTCTGGAATAAAAGTGCACAGAGAATTTCTGACTTCTCTTAAAAGGGACATGCTGAAATATGCTAGCAGTGAAAGCTTTAGGGCCTACAGACACCTGAAGGACACCAGTTCTGGATACTCTCTGAACTTCTGTGTAGAAAAAGAAAAAAAGAAAAAAAAAAAAAGAGACAACAGAGTAGATCTCCAGACCCTAAGGAGATAAACAAAGGAAACACTGGAAAACAGAATGAGCCCATTACTCTTTCTGTAGAAAGAGAATACTATTCCAGGGTTTCTCTCCAAAGTTTTCTAAAATATTTAAAAACTATGTCATCCAGTGAGCCTCAATTTCCCCATCTGTAACAAAGTTTTAAGCAGTGTTTTTTTTCAGAGTTTCTTTTGAGCTTTGTTTTTATTTTTATTTATTTTTATTGAGCTCTACATTTTTCTCTGCTCCCCTCCCTGCCTTTCAAAGCCCTCTGCAATATGTAGCATGATTCTTTGTGTTCATTTGTTTGTTTTTAATAAGAAAAAGAGAAATGGGATTCATTAAAGCAATTTCATGCACTTCCTTTTCTTCTTTTTTTCCATGAAAATAGAGTCAGTGATTGTGAACCCTGACTCTCAATCTGGATCCAAAGTGAGGAGAGGGCTTGAGATGGGGAGCACCGCTGAAAAAGCAGAGTGTTGCTGTTCATTGGTGATGATGACGGTTTCAGTCAGCAAAGGTAGGAGAGAAAAGAACTCTGGGAGATGGGAATACTTGCAAGGCTAGACTGGTGACAGTGAAGGGATCAAAATTATTATTATTATTATTATTTTTTGGAACTAACACCATTTATAATGCAGTGTTACTTTGCTGAGAAAATTCATACATCCAGTGGACCTTTTAGCTGGTATTGGCAGGCTGGGAGGAAATCAAGAAAGCGTCGCTCATTTACCCGAAAGCCATTCCTTTGTCCTGCCATGTGTGTAATGTAGGGCGATGCTGGAGCTCCTGTTCTTTTCTCCGTTGCTGTAAGTGCACGTGCGTCAGGCAGAGGCCTTTTGGGGATGTTTCCTGAGTCCCATGGATTTCGTTTTTATTGAGCTCCTCGCAGTACACAGAAAGCCTGGGTTAAAACCGGTCTCGCTGAACATAGTGGACAATGAGGACTACTGAGACCTCAAGAACAATGGCAATGGGTTTTTGATCCTACTGTACCTATTGGTTTCGTGGGAGCCTAGGCAGTTTCGTGGATGCTCACCTTACTAGACCTGGATGGAAGTGGGTGGTCCTTGGACTTCCCACAGGGCAGGGAACCCTGATTGCTCTTAGGGCTGATGAGGGAGGGGGACTTGATTGGGGGAGGGGGAGGGAAAGGGGAGGCGGCGGTGGGGAAGAGACAGAAATCCTTAATAAATAAATAAATAAACGAATAAATAAATAAATGAATGAAATAGAAGAAATGTTTACAAGAAGCCTTGTCCCCATAAATGACCTTAGAAGCGTCTAGCCACTATGCTTCATTGGTTGAAACAGAGCTGGGCATTAAGGGATCAAAATTATTAACAAAACCAGGTACTTCTTCCAGGAAGCCTTCCAGTTCTCCACTGTGCATACCATCTCTTCAGCTTCAACTAGCCCTTTAGAATGATCTATTCTCATTTGTAGATATGAGTTGTTGAATGTCCATAGTTCTCACATAATTTTAATATCAACTTTTAGAAGCAAAAGCTAAAAAGTTATTAAAAACCAAGGTGCAGTAGCAACAGGCTCGGTAGTGATGTTCTGTTATTCACCCAAGGGTATCCAGCCAGCTGCAGACCTCTTGTAAATATTTCCTTCTAGTTTGCTCACAACTTTACTTTTCCACTGAGTGGGAAGCTTCTCTAGGAAATAATCATTCCTACATTTTTTTTTCCTCCCTCAGAACCTGGTAAGGAGCTGAATCTGTTGGTCAAGAGTAAAATAGAACAGAGAAGATACTGTGTGCTGAGGCTCAGGTACAGGCTGCAGCAGGCTAGAAACCAGAGAAAGTAAATGTACTTGGCACACTGACCCAACTGAGTCACACACATTCTGTTCATCCTGAGTCTTTCCCCAGGTTGTCCAGCCATGTAAACGTTTACATTAATCTTCCCATTAATCAGCTGTGCTCTCTAAATAGCAGGTATTTCCCAGAAAAACAGAGAACATCTAATGAATGTAGATAGTGGAAAAGCTACTTTCCTTCTTATGAAGCAGAGTAATCTAAGAGTAATCTAGCCATGGAACACAGGACCATGGAGTATGAGCATACATGGAAAAATAACAAATCCAAGTAAGGAAAACAAAATGAAGAGTGAACAGAGTTAAATGGCAGAAGCAGCGTATGGTGTGGGGATTACAGACAACTTCTGAGAGCCCTGTGTTTCTGCCAGTGGGTCTGGCACCATTTCACTGCACTGAACATCAGCTGGCCCAGATTGGAAAGAGAACATAGATGGATTCCCTCCAGCTTGCTGTTCAAGAATGTTATGTAAGGTAGGAAGGATTGGACCATCCCCACCTGCCTCCCATGTCAGTCACAGAAACCAATATTTATTATAAGCATTCTAAAACTAGGAAAATGGGACTCTGAGAAAGGCATAATTTTTGATAAAAATGAAAATCTCATCGAGGATTGGTGCCAAGTTACAGATAATAAATGAAACACAACTTAGAGAGTCTAAGTCTATCTATTCGACATACATACAATATAAGTACACTATACACATGCAGAATGTGTCTATGTTTATGTGTCCACACACAGAAACTGCTATATACTTTATATAATTATATGATTTAATGGCTATAATATCTTCATGATGCAAATCATATATCTATTTAAATTTAGAAAATTGAAGCTTAGAGAGAAAAATGACATGACCAAGGTTAATTAGAAGGAAAAATAGAGTTTGAAATTTAAACCAGTTCTTTCTGACTACAGATTTTAGTTACCTGAATTATAATAGTATTTACGTTGTAGTAGGTAGTTAAAGTTTAAGTTACCAATAAGAATGTTTATATTTTCTAACAGATATTTTAGGTTACAGAGGTCTACCCTTAAGCAGTGTTATCCTTTATTACCCATGAAGCAATACCAGTTTAATGGCAAGTTATTTCTAAATACCTCACAATTTCATCCTTAAGTTTTGTACATTTTCCTAACCTCCACCAGGACAAGGTTATGACCTGTAAAGGCTCTAATATCGCTGTTTGTTTCTATTCCTTCTAACATTGCCTAGAAGACAGCTACTGCCCCTTGTCGTTCACTGTGATTAAAACTTGTTCCTCTGGGTGGCTCTATTGACAAAATGGAAAACTGGATGTGACTATTAGTGAGATATCCTTAGACCATCAGAGACATAGTGTGCCTCCTGTATAACCCCTCCAATGTTTCTTGCTATAGAATTATTATCAAAGAAGGAAGTGTGGCCCTGCCCGCCTGCTTTTTGTCTACTGCCCTTCTTATAAAGCCATTGGCCCACACAGGAGCTCTTGCCATGATGTATTGCCATAGGAACTCCAACCAAAAGTCACTGGACCTTGACTTTCCACAACTCTGTGCTGAATAAATTTCCTACTGTTTATAAGTAGTTCATGTCAGCTATTTCATTTTGTGAATGAAAAAATGATTGGTATGGTACATTCCTGAACTGCATGTTAAGACTGTGAGAAGTATATATGTAGCATGATTTGACCAGCTGTTTTTAATAACCCAAAAGCGGCAAGGTTCCTTAATGCCAATATATTGGAATTTAGGACCATCCAGAAATGAAGATGCCAAAGGCTGGTTCCACTATAATGTATGAATGTTTGGTACCTGGGAGTGTCCTACAGCATCAGAAAGAGAGAGACACAGTCACGTTCACAGTGCTCTTGTCACCGGCCTTCCCACACCATGAGTTGTAGGGATCTGGACAAGTTTCTCTCTTTATTTTTAATTTTGAGAGTAAAGTGTAATTATCAAATTTCTCTCTTTTCCTTCCTCCTTGCAAGGGGGATAGTTTTTGATGTACTACATTGAAGCATTTTAAAAACAAAGCCTGTTTACTGGGGAAGGGATCACAGGAGTCTGGTTCCCTAGAAAACAATTCTCCCAAAGCAGGTAAGAGCCATTGCCATTGTCTTCCCCATCTAAGAATTGTCACATCTCTGACATCTCAGTTTTTTTCCTTCCTCTTCCCTTCATCCATGGCCAGTTCCTCTCATTCTTTTTATTTTCTTTGTTCTTTGTCCTCTTCACTTACTTAGCATTTGTCTTTCTTATCGATCCCTTCTGCTTTTTTTCTCTCTTATGTATTTCCTTCTATGGTAGCCAGACAAAACATCTTTACTATAAGATTCATTTTCCTGAAATAACTCTAACAGTCATCATAATTGGGTTCTTTCCTAAATACATCTAAAAGAAGGGCTATAACTTTCTATCCTACTTCCTAATGACAGCCATTTATGTTAAATTATCCAAGCAATATGTGAATACATTTTAACGTTTTAATTATAGATAATAATGGTGAAACCTTCTTAACTTTTCTTTTTATAATTGCATGTGTATCAATAGACTTTTCTAAAGTTTACAATGCTATTCTGTGTATACATTAATTAATTATATATGCAGAGTTATACTCTATGGATAATAATATATTTTCTCAATAGAATATATTATCAATATATTACTGTCAATAGCAATTTATAATCCAATTTTATAATCACTGTAACATTCTATATTATCAATGAAATGTATCTTACATATACATTAACTATATTCATTGTTCTTCCATTTTCAGCCATAACCTCAGTACAGTCGCCTGCATTCTTCTCCAGAGCAGATGCTGAAAGATACTAGCACTGTAATGAAATTTTGCCCATTCCACATTATACCGATAGCACTTGATCCCCTTCTAAAAATACTGTGAAAATAGCAACTCCTTTGGCTTCTTATTTGTTGTTTTTCTCTTTTTATGATCTCTTATAACTCTCATTATTGTTTTTAATGTTTATAATAATATGTGAAAGATTAAACATTTTGTGTATTTCTCTGGGTTTTGACCAAGTTATACTCTAATAACGATCATCAAAGTAGAGTTCTATCCTTCCTCAATTTCCCTCTGTCATCAAACTTCCTCCCAGCCTTCTGTCTTGAAAAAGTTCAATATTTATCCCATTTCCATAGTTCTACCTTTTTCAGAAGGCTATGGAGATAGAATTAAAGAATCTGCTGGGTCTTGATTTTTTTTTTATTTCCATTTTCTCTATGTAGAATCTGGCTTTTTGCACTTGGACAATACTTTTATGACTCATGACTCTTGTGCTTATCCACAGTTCATTTCTCTCACTGAAGCATGTAGCATGGATGCATTACAACCTGTGAATTTGATACTGAAGGATACTTGAGTTGCTTTTTGTCTGTATTTTACCCTTGTATCTATATTCCATCTTCCTTTCCATTATCCCTCTGTCTTCCAATGTACCAACTTGTGCCTGGATGAGATAAAAGCTCCAAGCAGGAAGCTGAGAGTGAGCTCCCATATTTGACTGGAAACTGAATGCCCTCTTCTCTTCCTAAATCAACATTTGAAGATATCAATCTGGAAAATTGATGGTGAGAATATTTACACCACTGGAAACTGGCAAGCACTAAAAAAAATCAAACCGTTTTGTAGAGGTGATAGAGGGGAGGAATGTTAACAGTTGTTAAACATTGCAGTCAGGTGGTAAACACAGTTCTCAGAGAAGAGGCTGAAGGCCAACCTAGAGACAATCTCCTAGCCACTCGTCTGTCCTGACTGAGTCGTGCAGATCAATACAGGTGAATGCTGAAGGAAATGACGCACCCTGGCCTGAAATAACACAAAAAGTCTCAACTTTTCAACAAGAAAAGTATCCCTGGGCTGTAGGCCTACTTTAGGAGTCTGTCCACACAGGAACAGAGCACTTGCGAAGGGGACGTTGAGGGATAGTGAATGACAGCTTACGCTATTTCCACTCATCACACATCCCTCAAAGCCCTCACCTGATATTTTATATTTTTAATTTTTGTTTGGTTTTGTTTGTTTGTTTTGTTTTATTTTTGAGACAGGATTTCTCTGTGCTACCCTGGTTGGTTCTATACTTGCTTAAACTCAGAGATCTGCCCTCATCTACTTCCAATGAACTGGGATTAAAAGAGTGTACCGCCACTATCCAGCATTTGATACATTTTTAAAGAGTTCCTCTTACCTTTGTGTACAGAATTTTCCAGTGTCTGGCCTTATTGTTTTTCACCCCAGGGCCTAGCTGAGGTACATCAGACTTGTTCTTGTTCCTTGTCTTCACAGCTATGACTTTATGCTGGATGACTGCTCAGGTGTCCCCCAGAACTACTGGTTTCTGAGTCCCAGGTTTCGCACAGACTCCCACCATTGCCACTTCAAGCTCTCTTTCAGCCCCACACTCAGCCCCTCTTCTAACTATAGTGAAACTTTCATCTTTCTGATCAGTGAACCATTTCCTACCAATCCGAGGCAGTGCTGTTTCCTAACTAGTTGTTTGCTGATTCTCTCTGGAGCTTTTGTTTTCTGGCCTCATATAGAGCTTATTAGGAACTATTTTCATTTCCATAGATTATGTTTGTGGCACTGCTCCAGTGGAGAACTTAAAACACAGAGATGGATGATGGGTACTGAAGAGACTGAGACAGGCCCTGTAATAACTGAGTAAACAAGGAAAATAAATTTATCTTGAATCTTCTTAAAATATAATTTAAGCTGTTTCTTGTCTATTGAAAATTTATATGCATCATATTAAAAGTAAAAAGTCATGTATAATAGTTAACTTAAAATTTATATATGAGAAATTAAGATTAAGAGATATATCCCAACTCCCCAGAGCTCGGAGCAAATAGTTGTCAGGGCCAATCAGAGATTCCCAGCTTCTTAAGGTATATACTAGAGTTTTTCATATAGAAGAGAAATACAGCCATATGAATTTAGGATGCATGAGAGAAATTGGGTCTGAATTAATGAAAAGGGTGAGTCATTTATGCCTGATTACAAACATCATAAGATGGGTATCATAACTGAAAAAAATGTGTCTTCATCTATACTCTTTGGTTGGTTGTTAATAATCTTCACTTTTTAAATTCATCTTTAAATTCATCAGCTCTGTGATTAACTGAGAGAGTCTGCCTTAGTACCTGTGAGGTTCCCATCAGAGTGGTAGCCTGCTGTCCTGCCATTTAGAAGTCCTTTTCACCATGCAGGCTGCCCCTGTTTGTATGCAGGGTTCCCCTACAAGAATAGATTGCCTTCAAAAAAGGGGCCATGTTTTACCCACCTATGTATCCTCTGCACCTAACATAATTCCCAGAAAGTAATAGGAGCTTAATAGGTATGTCTCAAATAAAACCAGTGGGGAAGCATTCAGAGGGAGCCAAGGCACCATTCACATTAATTGTGTAGAAAAAGGTGGAAATGAGTTAAACAAGTGTTGATCATTGAAGGCCTGTGCTAATGAATTGATGATAATAAATTATAATTAGCATATCAATTCACACACAAAGAAAAGATGCTTACCAAAAACTGCTCAAAATATTCACATGAAATACCATTGATACCCCAGAAAATGTGTTCATACCAATTTCTTATTTAATGATTTTCCCGTCTAAGAGAGCGAAATAAAGTTCCCTGCTTTCACAAATTATCCAAATACAGAATTAGTGGGGTCAGACTTAATGAGGCTTATGAGAATGTTCATATGCTTTGACCTAATAATCCTTCTCCTGGGAATCTATACTAAGGGAATAATTCCAAAGAAGAAACATGCTATGCACACAAAGAAGATCATAACAGTCTTCCTGACAATATTTAAATGGAACCTTCACTCGCCCTCCCACGCACAAAGACACATGTTCAACACAAAGAAAACAGCAATCTCAACAGACTTCTGTGGGCACAGGTAAGTGTTTGCCAGTTTATTTCCCAGCCAATACAGGATGCAATGTTACAGCATAACTGGAAAGTTGAATATACCGAATGAGATAGAGTGCTGTGGCTGCAGACAATGAGAGCATGAGTAGAATGTCTAGTATGTTTAAAGTCCTTTGAATTAAGCTCAAATGAGACTTAGCAGTACTTATTTAGTAGGCCTCAATGAACCTGGGGTCTTACTATTGGATTTATCATCTACAATTATTTTTCCTTTTCTTTCATCCTTTATATCATTTTCAGGCTATCTTTGTAGGAAAAAAATCATTATACAAAATAAAATACAAGATCCCTACGCTAACAACCAACCTGATATGTAGAACCAGCATTTAACTCAGCTTTGTACAGTCCCTCAGGCTAACTCTGAGATGTACTAACTTCTCAAATAATAGAGATGCAGAAAACTTTGGAGCAGAAAATAAAAAAAGGCCCCAGAATCCAAGACTGCATAGCATAATTTTTTTATTAAAATAGGATCATAACATTTCCCCTTTTCCTTTCCTTTCTCTAACCTTTCTCACATTTCTGAACCTCGATTTAAAATTCACATCTAAATGTATGTCTACATATGCATGATGGCTGAATCAAGGAGTCCAGTTCATATCACCAACCCTGGTCCTGTGAGTCTAGAAATAAGACCCATTAACGAAAGATCAGGAATTACACATGACTCTCGTTGCTCATTGCTTTTCATGCCTGGTCTGGAAGAGATTCCTCCCCAAATATGGAATATTTTATTCTCTTTTTAAGAGCTTTTCATTTGTCATCAGGGACAGAAAGTTGGATCCAATTGCAAGCTATCATCAATCAGCCTGCCTTTGTGGAAGAGCTACCAGGAAACTGGTCTTCTTCATCTGTAGGCATTTCTAGATTGAAGTAAGCATTCAAATTTTCACTTAGGTAGTGAGTCTTGAGGAGTAAGGGAGCTCTAGTAGAGACAACAAAAGGAGAAAAGAGGTTGGTAGGACAGGACACTAGTCTCTACACCAAAATGAGACTCACTCGAAATGGACAAAGAGTACGAAAGGTTACAAAATCCCTCACAATTCTTCATTCTTTTTTTCTTTTTTGTCTTCTCCTGATATGAATCCAGTATTTATTCATATTAACAAATTAATATCAAGTTAAATCTTGGCCATAAAAGATGCAGGAATACATTATATGGGAATGTGCAATTTTTCCCTTTGTAGGGTTCTTTTTTCAGATCAGCATACACAGATAATTTTCATTCATTTTTGTAGTCTTGGGATATTATAAGGATGTAGCAAATTTCTTTGGAAAAATCCATTACTGATAGATACCGGTTGTTTTCATTTCTTCTTCTTGGCAGAAGCAAACATTGTCATAATAAATATTGTTGTTAAGTGCACCTTTGCACATCCTGCATTTCATAGAGATAATTCTTGAAAAGGAATTATAGAATCATACCTCATAGGTGTCCTGAATTTTCAAAAGCAGAGATTTATACTTCCATTAGCAAGGTCTAAATGTATGAGATTCACACCCTCCACATATTTAAGTAACTTTGACAGAACCCTTTAATCCACGGTCTCATACTGTCCCTTGCATGAGGATCACCATGGATACAAGAGATGTTGCTGCTGAGGAATGAACTGAACCTGAGAGTGGTGTTTTAATGGGGAGTAGCTGAGACCCATAAGAGAAAGAAGACAAGGTACTGAGCTGGTAGCCCTAGACCTGCAATTGAGTCACAGGGAAATTTTGCTGTGTCTGTTCTATGAAACGAACAACATGAAGTGAAGCTCTCTGAAACCTGCTTTTCCACTCGCAAATGAGAAAATGGACATAGATGGATGATATCTTTTAGCTGAGATACCTAATGTTGTCATGGAAGGAGGACTGTATGATACGAAGGATAGAGACAGGAAGGCAGGGCTGTAAAATAGTAGAAAATAGGAGGAAGGAGCAAAATGAAGAACAAAAGGAAAAGAACAAGAGAAACAATGAAAAAACAAACCCATCTCTACAGTTATTGTTACAGAAGAGGCTTTTTAAAAATTCACCGTGCAGCAACGCAGGAGCTATAACCTTTAAAAGAAAGAAAAAGAAATTCTGAAGGGGACCTGGGGATTGAGAATGCTGTTCTTTCATTTTCAAAAACCCCAAATTTAATTTTGCTCAGAAATAATGTTTTTCATGTTGAATGAAACCACGGAGAGAATAATAGCTGATATCAGGGGAGAGAACAGGGTGATAGATTACTGTTCATGGTTGCATGTTTCTATAGGCACCACAAACATGGCAATTTTCTCTGCCTCCTGATGGAAGGTAGATTCTTTCCAGGCTAATGTGGTATTAATCACAGCTGTCTAAGTCATCACCCTCAGTGACCATCTTCTTACGTTTCTCATACTGCTTCTCAAAGTACAAATGGGTGATGATAGAGAGAATGACTTGGTCATTTAAGACCAGATTTGGACCCTTCAGCATCCAAGCAAGAAAAAAAAATCTCACCTACAATCCCTGATCTGAGGAAGCAGAGAAAGGGGGATCACTCCAGGATTTGCTGACTATTCAGAGTAGCTTAACTAGTGAGCTCCAGATTCAGTGAGAGACTCATATCAAAAAATAAGGTGAAGAATGATTAAGGAGTATACCAATGAATGATATAGATCTCTGACCTTCAACATGCATACATGTGCATGTGTACCTCTTTGAACACACACAGAGAGAAAGAGAGAGAGAGAGAGAGAGAGAGAGAGAGAGAGAGAGAGAGAGAGATGAATGACAAAAGTTAAATGAGCAATGGTGAAATCCATGCATAAGGAAGAGCTCACATGCTTGAAAGTTAATTCTCCCCATTTATTGTTCTGTAGTCATAGAAAAATCATTTTGCTTCTCTAGGCTTTCTTTTGTATTTCTTCATAAGGGAAGGGCTAATAAAGCCATGGTCATCCCAACCCATTGACCAGCAGCATCAGTAGCAATGGCTTCACCTGACAGCTGGTAAGATATGTAGAGTCTTTAGACAAGCCCTGACCCTGGCGATTCACAATTAGTATGGATGGGCCTCGATAATCTGTTTGAGCACACCTAAAAATGATTTTAAGGCAGGTTCAAGCTTGATAACTCTAAAAAGTTTCTGCTACTTTCCCATGGTGCTGCTTTGTCCTGGAACTAAAGAAGGGTTAAAAATAAAGGCGAAGTGGCACAGATTAAATAATATTTTCAGAGTGTCAAATGTCCTAGTCAAGCATCTCAATGATAGTTGATAATATCATTTCTCCTTTTTCCTCCCTAGACAGTTTTTTACCATCTCACTGCTTAAATCACAGGTATTAGATCATTGAGCTTGCATTCTTTGGTAAACTTTTGAACTACTCAGGGAAACTCAAGAGCCCAGGTTTACCTGAGGCTGAATGAGTCATATTCTGTGTCTTTAGTTGGGTCACAACTGATTAAAATATTTTATTGACTCAAAAGATGCCTCTCTCTTTTAAGGCCTCTCTCTTCCCCTCCTTGTTTTATTTCTTTCTATGCATACCCTTACTATTCTTTACAGACCTTCCCTTTTCGAGATGCTCATGTTTTATAGTGATGATGCTTTAATTTAGGCTGACTTTCAGATTTAATATATATTATGGCACTCGGTGACTTGATCAAATATCACAATCTGAAGAACCAGAAGCCAGAGAGGTTGTATTCTTCACTAGCCCTTGTGGGAGGCAGTATGCAGTCCTGAGTTCAGCTATCCATCATCCATTAGGTTAGAGTTCTAATCCCAGCTCAGTTCTCTATTAATGACTAACAAAGAAATACACTGAATCTCCCAGAACCCCTTTTAAATGAAAACACTCATACTTTTTATTTCTGGAGGAAAGGGATGTAAGCTTTGAATTAAATAGAATTAAATAGAAAAGCTCAGATTCAGGAGGAAAGAAATTATAATGGCTTTATTAAAGCCACTCTTTCCCTACCCTTGACTTGGGACTTTTCCAAGGGCTTACCTCAATCACTTGCCCCCTAGCTCTGTGCTGCAGAAAAATAGGGACCATTATCCACATTTCCTAGCAAGATCTGTAGCGTTTTATTAGAGAAGCAAATAGCAGATCACTTCACTCACTCCTCAATAAATGTGTTTATTACCCTGTAAATTCCAACATATCAGTAGCTTGTTATAGAGAGAAAAGGTCGCCGCCAAGAAAGATATGTCATTCCACAGGAAATTTTGGTTTAATATATACAAGGGAGCCAGCACATGGAAATCTCTTTGGAATGATAAAGTTCTATAATGAAAAATACCACTACAATACTAGACTCATTTCAGCAGATAAATATTTAATATAGATCATCCAAGATTAATTGCCAACTGAAATGTGCCTGTCCTCTGGCTGAGGAGGAAAGAGAGCATCTTTACGTCCATTTATGACAACGTTTGAAACAGACAAAGCTGAGCTTGTCTGAGGTTCATTTTTCCTACCATGGAGCAATGCATCACAAAGTTCCCAAGGCCTCCTGCTTGCCTCTGGGATCCTACTGCAGTGTGGCATGGATAGCCACTCTTTTGCATACTAATTAAGTTCTTACAAGCTTGAAGAAAAAATAGAATTCAATAGAACCACTGAAATCGGTACCTGGAGAAAATTAATGGGTTCTCTTTGGGCTGATGCAGAATGGATATGAAAGCTGGGAAAATTGCAAGGATGGGAAGAGGGAATCAAAGTAAAGAATGAAACAAAAATACTGAGAAAGCTCATCCATGGGAAGTTAGATAGATATGAGTGTCTTCATGTACACATAGGAAAGTACTGCCACTGGGATCTGTTAGCTGACTTATACAAGTCCCAGACATGCTAGCAAGTGGTGGGGATAAAATTTAAGTTAAAATCTTTCTCATTATAGATACTGCCTTCTTATAACTGTTTTTGTGGTTGTGAAAATTTTAATCCTAGGGATTAGTGAAATGGATTAGTCCATTTTAGGCTTTTGTGTCCTAAGACTTTACCCCTACTATCACCACATTGCTGCCTCCTTCCCTCCTCTCCTGCTTCCTCTCCTCCTCTCCACTCCTCTCTTCATTCCTTCTCTTTTCTTCCCCTCAGTTCTTTCTGTTGTCTTTTCCTTCTTTCCTTCCATCCTTCTCACATGACTATTTAATAGGGTTTCTTGTAGTCTCAATGATATTTCTGGACCTCAGTAGTAGTTTTTGAAATTTAAGAAGGTGTTAAACAATACCAGAGGCTTTTTGTTTAATAATTATTGGAAGCTGATTTCTATTTCACTCTTAGAAATAGGATCCAACTTATACTAGAAGGATGAGTTATCATCAAACCAATTAACATAAATTTAAATGGAAAAATACCTAGGCAAAAAGTTGGCTGCCAAGTCCTATTTGCCATCTCCTGCCAGTATCAGTCAGTATCATTTTCACAATAGATGAAAACTTCAATAAATATATGTGACCTAGGCACTCGGCATTCTCTTGCTGAGGAGAAAACATATTAGAAAAACTTTGAGCACTTTGCCAGAGTAAAAGATTCTATGGGATACTTAACATGAAGTTGGATGTATTTTTTTTCACAGTATCATCAAACACCCTGGTGATTTTACCTTGAGGAAAGCACGGAGAAATTGAGGTAAGAGGGAGAATAATAAAACACCTCACTAATCTACTCTAATCTATTTCTCCTCTATGGGAACCCAATGTTGGGCTACTCCAAATGTTGTTTAGGGTTGTAGGACAATTGGATTTTAAATAATTTGTAATGTCCTTTAACTCTCCCATTTGAGTAAGTTCAGACTTATGAGAGACCTGCTTCCAAGGAACAATTCTTGAACAACATCCTAAATATATCATTGTGGGATGAAACTCCCTCATTATCTGACTCAGAGATAGTTCTTTTTGTTTTAACTTTTATTCTACATGGTATCTGGAAACAGAAGGCTCTAGGCTTGATTTTAGCTCTCAGTGTTTTCTGTGTTACCTAGAAAAAGCTCATCACTTCTCTGAGCTACAACTATCTCACTGGCATAAATTTATAAACACATGTCTGTGGTAGGGTATTTGTAATAATTTGACTGGTGACATACATCAGAACATAGAGTCTTCTACACTGGACTTAACCTGTAACTAACAGAGAAGCAAATAGATAAGACAATACCCAGATGATTAAAAATTCAAAGCTTTCTAAGACCACAGAAGTATGGTTCAAGTGCACAAGCACCACGGTTACCATATCCATGATGGAGTCGGAGCAGCAAGCATACTCAAAGATGGTATGGACAATCCTTTCACCAGTTCATTGTGGATTTTAGCAAGACATTTAAATTCTTAAATAAAAGTCAGACATCTGTATTTTTCTCTGAAATACTTCAAATTTCGATAAAGCTGCTACTTTAAAAACTCATTGTGAGCCAAGAAAAACATGTCTTTGGGCCAAGGTTTAGGTACTGTATTGCAGCTTGAGAACAAGACTCCTGGTTGTTAAGTGCCTGAGTATTGATATGCAAGGTCTGTTTCCCATAACCTTTCTTTAGCTTTACCTCAACAAAAGGATTCATTTAAGGAGGATAAATCACTTCAACCTAACAGCAACTTTCTGTATACAATTAACTCACTTGGAATAATGCCATCAGAATACGAGTCTTAGAGACCTGGTATGTAAAAGGTAACAAACACTGTTCAGTATCATTTCCCCTTTAAAAAAAAACTATCAAAATAAGCACAAATGCATAATTTGATACATATAAAAAACCATGTTGGGCATTTTGAGAAAACAAGTTAATTTCAACAAGGACTTTGACCTCAAATGGCTAGAGAACATTATATTACTAAATAATATCCAAAATCACAAATCAGAAAAAAATAATATTATTTAGATATTTCCAAGCTAATAAATTATCACTATTTACTATGTACAAAATATTGAAGGGAGAAACAAAGGTATCTTTGTGAGATATTATGAAATGTTTTTCTTTAGCTTTAGAAAGTACCAAGTATATCGTAAGTAAAGTTATACCTTACTCTGGAAAGAAATTTAATAGAGAGAAAATGAGGGGCCTACTAAGCTGGACTTCTGGGACTTCCACCTGTAGCACAATTTCTAGTTGATCTTAATGAATAAAAACCCAGAGTCAGAGATAGAGGTTAAAGTTGGAGATCAGAGAAGCAGAGCAGTATATGACTAAACAGATATTTGACCTCTACCAATGCTCAGAACAAACGGGTGATCCTCAGAGTCTAGGAGACTACACTGTGTCTCTACAAAACCTCAAACCCCACAGTCCAGTGAATTCCTGTCTCTTCTCCTTTATATTCCTCAGCCTGCCCAACCATATTACTCCTGTCTCCACCTCCCTAGTGCTAGGATTAAAAGTATGTGACTCCAAAATACTTAGATTAAAGGTGTGTTCCACCACTCCCTGGCCTCTAGTGGCTTAGCTTGGCATTCCCATCTTTGGGCAAGCTTTATTTATTAAAATACAAATAAAATAATACTACATACACCCTTGTACTCAGGAGGCCATTGATTTTTATCAAACCTAGGGCACAGTGCATGCTAGGCACATGCTGTAACTCTTAGTCACATTCCCAGTAGAAAGCACACATGCATGCACACACACACACACACACACACACACACACACACACACACACGTGTGTCTGTGTAAGAAATAAATAAAATTAAGCTGAATTTCATCTTTGAAAATTAGTTAATGCTTTGTGATTCATAAAAAGACATGATCTAATTAAGCTAGTGTTACAAGTCGGGGACTGAGAGAAAGAAGCTAATGACAGGAACTAGAAAAGCATATTCTAAAAGTGGTATGAAAGGAGAGCAGAGGTGAGGTTCAATGACCTGTTTAATAGACAGGGCTAATAGCTGTCTAAGGTCTTCTATTGGCTTGTTTTAGAATTCTCCTTAGGTATAGCTAAAGCATATATAGTCCAGGTACATCAGGTAGATTGCTAAGTATTTAACAAGATAATAGTTACTCATTCTAGGTTTTTCATTAACTCAGAAATCTACAAGGATGTACACATGTGTCAATGAACCGTTGACATAACTGGAGAGGCTGCTGTCTCTGTTTTTAATAGTTCTTATAACCCAATCTTCTTCAGTTTGAAAATCCGATACATTCTTCTAAATTCCCTAGGCTCCTAGACTAGCGGCTGTCAAACTTTCTAATGCTATGACCCATTGCAATAGTTCTTCATGTAGCATTATATCCTACAGTAAACTTATTTTCATTGCTGCTTCATAACTGTAATTTTGCTATTGTTTGATTCATAATGTTTAAGGTGACCCCTGTGAAAAGGTCATTTGAGCCCCAAAGAGATTACAACCGCAGGGTGAGAACTATTGTCTTAGACCAAGCTATATGCTGTCTCTTGCAGGCTTGAAGCTTACAGCACCTTCATTGGCACAGGTTTTCTTATATTTCAAATTTTATCCTTGATTCAGCAAAGATTATCTTTAATAAGTGACTTTGGACATTTTTGTAAAAGCAACCAAGGTTATCTGATAGATACTTTAAAATTGGTTCTTCTCCTTCTCCTTCTCTTCCTCCTCCTCCTCCTCCTCCTCCTCCTCCTCCTCCTCTTCTTCCTCCTCCTCCTCCTTCTCTTCCTCCTCCTCCTTCCTCTTCCTTCTTCGTCTTTTTATTCCTTGTATGACATCTCTGTACATGTTCATGTTGGTGTACATTTTGAAGGCGGATGAGTGTGCATACATATTTGGAAGTTGGAATCTGACATTAGGTATTTTCCTTAAGTACTTTTCACCTTATTTTTGGAAACAGTCTCTCACTGAAACCATATTTCTTTGATTCAGCTAGATCAGGGAACAAATGAGTTTTAGGGATTTACTTGTTCTGTCCAGGCCCTGAACACATTTTCCCACCCTTCCTAGCACTGGGTTTATAGACATATGCCATATATTGTACATGGATGTTAAATATCGTGAATGGGTCATTGCAGGTGCATGACAAACATTATACAGACTCATCTATCTCTGAAAACCTTTATTCATTTTAAAAGAACAATATAGCTAGATGTAGTGAAACTTGCCTGCAATCAACATACTAAATTTAAGGACAGCCTGGGTTGCCTGAGGAGAATGTGGCAAATGATCAAATCAAGAAATAAGCACAGATATATAAACAGGACAAGGGAAACAAAATGTAAAAAAAAAATATATCTGTCTAATGTGAAGGTGGCCACAAACAAAGATGGAAATACATATAGGGTCAGTGTGATGCAGGACAAAACAGTGACCAGGAATAAAAACATAGCTACAGCATGACCACCAGTCAATAAAGACTAACTGTTATTAAAATTTATATTATTGTTGTTGTTTGGTAAGCAAAAGGAATGGCTTTACGATACTGATCATCCTAATGACTTAGGCCTTTAGACAATGACACTGTTATTATTGATGCCACAGTGAACTAAAAAAATGGAAATTTGAGATTTTTTTTAAATATCTGATTGCAAGGTACCCTTGGCAGTGAAATTCAAAAACTAGAAGAGTGGAAGAGTTATGAAAGCTGGAGATAGAAATTCAAGCAATGCTGGGAATCAGTGAGAACTGAAGTGTGGGGGTTGGTGTGCTTTTACAGGAATGATGAAGGAAAGAAACACATTGTTAAATATTTGGAAAAGAAGAGCCTCAAGTATATTAGTTTGACAAAAGAGTGACCTCTGGATTGATGTGTGAGTTCCCACTCACGTAGCAGATCTCACATATATATCAGCAAAGATCTTTAATCTATGTTCACAAATTACAAAAATGCATCCTTCCCAGACATGAAGCAGTCCCGTAGCTGGTTACAAATTCAGTTAACACAATTTATAAAGATTCTTCTATGCAATGAACCAAATTAAAAAAACTACCAAGAAAGATGGCCCCAGGTAGTCAACACTGTGAAAAGTTACTGAAGCCAAAGTTTGACTTGGTCAAACATTCTGCCTCCAAAGTCTATGGAAACTAAAATTACTGTGTTGCTAAGAGCATGACAGTCCCCCTCAGTCTCATCAAGGTGTTCTATATCTGTTAAATCTAGCCATTAAAGTCTTTGTCCAAAATTATCTTCCAGAAAATACCAGCAATGATCTCTTTAGAAATAAATCTCAGGAAGATCTTTGTTCCCCATTCATGTTCTGTGTAAAATTTCAAAGCTTCCAATGCATAATAGTTACTATCGTAATGTCAGTAGATATTTTTGCTTGCTATGTCTAAAAACAAAGCTGTCAAGTAATGCTAAAAATTCAGATGAGAATGGCAAGTGCATGAAGAAGAAGCTGAGACACCCAAGGGCATCTTTCACCTGGACTTGTCTCCCAGATACATGTGGGTGGTGTTCAACCAAAGAAAAGGATTCGAAAATGGGAGAGAATTATAGAGTATGCTAAAAGAGAAGTGTATAATAGGTACAGCCATGACCTTCTCTCTACCATCCTCCATCTGCAAGAGACAAAAGGAAATCTGTGCTGAGGCAAAGCGAGCTGGCTGTGTTTAATGATACATCAGACTGCTAATTTCAGGAGAGGAATCTTCATTAGAAAAATACTTTATTTGTAAAGTCCAAGGATGTCAGTCAAAGAAAGCAGTAATTTTTGAGAAAGGAGGGTAACCATGGTACCAAAGTATGTAAGGACAAGAAAGGCTCCTGGAAAACATTTAGTTCTATTACTTCATTTCAGATGAATACATAGAGCTCTGGACTTAGCCAATTACATTTCATAATTTAGGTATAAAGCTAGGATCTAAAACCAAGTGTTGTAGTAGCTCCTGATAGTATATGGGTTGTTTCTCAAGATATGTCTAGATGAAGATACTTTTTAATGTGAGTCATTTTTAGAGCAGAAAGAAAAATGTAATGACATTAGTTGTATATGCTTTCAGTGTAGCTTTAAAGCATTATTTTATAACTGTTTACTTGTCTGTCATTAACACTATGCCATTAGCTCCTTCAGCTAGGAGGTTATGTTACTTACTATTCATATCCATGGTAACCAGCAGAATGTTTGACACAAAATAGGGTTTGAATGCCTGCATTATGAAAGGACATGCAAATGATTAAAATGAAGAGAGATAAACACTAGGAGGTAAGACACTGTTCTTAGTCTACGTCTTCCTTAAATTCAGCCTTTAATACATCCTGCCAGTGCTGAAAAATGTCTGCCACCTGCCTAAATATTAAGTAATGGTTTCTTTCCTTCAATAATAGAAGTCTCATGTCTATATCAGAGATAGCTAGACCAAAGTTTTATGTCAAAGGGATATAAGATTGGGATATACTTAATAACACAAAGAAGTTTGTATGAGAAATTTCTTCTCCCCTGTCCTTCTCTTTATCTTTCTCTCTTCCTTCCACCCTCCTGTTGTACATGGACAACTGAATCCACTGAAAGCCTGAGAAAGCTTGGGAAAGAGTAAAGCATGTTTTCTTGGTAGCAGCAATTTCTCTTGTCTGCTCTGCTTGCTAGAGGCAAGCAAGCGCTCTCATCTAAGAGAGGCTTCCTGACTCAGCTTTAGCTGCAAAACCCTGCCCCTCTTAAGAGGTTGTTCTACGAAACACTTAAACGGTGTTGATGAAAAGCTGAAGGCATGCTGTTCGGTTTTCAGCCGTAGCAGGAAAAAATGCCAGCTTTCTGGGCCGTTCTGCCGGGCAAACTCTGATTGTTTGAGGCAGGAGGGTCGACTACAGAGAGAGGACTTGTGTGTTGTCTGTGGACATAATACTGCAGCTTACTTGCTGGCAGGGACCTTGAAACACCATAGACTTGTGGCAATAAACGTGTCTACATCAGTACCTCCACTACGAGGCTGGAAAGCTAAGGAATGGGCTGGATCCAGCTGTCAAAGCCACGGCTTTAGTCCTACTGATATTGCTTGGTAAAGTAAAGACTCATGTGGTCAGAAAAAGAGAGATATACAGTAAAGAGAGATTCAAAGACAAAGAAAACTTATAAATGATTTACAGTCTGTTAAAAATATGTGCAGGCTAAAAGTTGAAATTCTTAAAGTAAAAAACAAAAAAAAAGGAAGAGAGTTGTTGGGTGTGGTAGTACACACCTTTAATCCCAACACTTAAGAAGCAGAGGGAGATTGACCTCTGTGATCTCTAGGTGTGGTAGCACAGGCCTTTAATCCCAATGCCTGGGAGGCAGAGACTGGGGGATCTCTAAGAGTTCAAGGACAGCCTGGTCTACAGAGTTATTCCAGGTCAAAGGTACAGAGAACCTGTTTCAAAAAGAAAAAAAAAAAAAAAAAAAAAAAAAAAAAAAAAAAAAAAAAAAAAAAAAAAAAAAAAAANTTATGCTCTCTTTGAATTGTTTGAATGCTGAGGAAGGAGTAACAGCTGCTAAAAGATATTTGTTTATAAATGCTGCTGAACTAATCCAACATAGACATTTTGAAAACGCCTTGACTTTGAAATTTGGATCTAAGGACATGATGCTTTGGAAAGGAGTTTCTTATTTTGTTTTCACAGAGGGTGAGAGTCTGTGGATTGCCTCTATCCCAATATGGTATGATGGACCACGCCCTCCTGAAGGGTTGCTGTGAACACCTTCAGAAAATTGCTTCGCTCAACTGCCAACTGAGATAAAACTAGCACACAGGTTATACCATGAAAGACCTAATTAACGATGCCCCCATTCAGCAGGAAGCAGTTTGGAGAGAAATAACTGTGCCCATATTCCCAAATATTGTTTATAAATGTTCTTTTACATTTAAAGAGTGTTGGGTACCATTTTGTTGTAGGAGCTGCGGGTTGCATTCTGCTACCCAGCTCCCACCACCGGCTAGCTTTACCCGAAATAACAACACACAAATTGTATTCTTTTAAACACTGCTTGGCCCATTATATCTAGCCTCTTCTCGGCTAACTCTCGCACCTGGACTAGCCCATTTCTAATAATGTGTGTAGCACCCCAAGGTGCGCTTACCGGGAATATTCTAGCCTATGTCCATCCTGGGTCGGAGCTGAATCGCGTCTGCCCGGGAGAGGGGAGCATGGCCTCTGAGCTCACTTCCTTTTCCTCCCAGCATTCTGTTCTGTTTACTCCTCCCACCTATGTTTTAACCTATGAGGCCAAGCAGTTTCTTTATTACTTAACCAATGACCTTCCTCCATCACCCTCCTTTCTTCATTTTTCCTCATCCTTTCCTTTTGTGTTTCTTTGTTGTGATTATGACTATATAAATGTCAATTTTAACAATTTTCAAGCACATAGGAAGCCAGGCAGTAGTGGCACACACCTTTAAGCCCAGCACTCTCTAGGCAGAGGCAGGCAGATCTCTGTTAGTTCAAGGCCAGCCTGGTCTACAAGAGCTAGTTCCAGGACAGACTCCGAAGCTACAGAGAAACCCCGTCTCGGAAAACAAACAAACAAACAAAAAGAACATAAGAAAAAAATATTCAGAACTCAGTTAATTAGCAAGAATTTGTAGAATATAACCATGTATTTACTGATTTAAGTGTTGATTGATAATTAGCTTTTGGCTCTCCAAACTACTTGTGTGTGTGTGTGTGTGTGTGTGTTTCTGTGTATGTCTGTGTATCTGTGTGTTTTGTGCAATTTTGGCTTTAAATAGGTAACAGGAATTAAGGGAAAATCAAATACATGACCCTACCAAGTTTCCATTATTGTTTGAAGTTTCCAAAAAAAATTATGTGCTTTTAGAAGAGTTCCAGTACATGATACAAATAACCAGTAGACTTAAAATGAATCCTCCTCATCACTGAAGGGTGCTATGTTATAAAAATGCCCAAATGAAAGTGTTAAGATAAAAATCCTCTCATGATTATGTTCTAAACCAAGAATTAAGAAAAAGGAAAATAATCTCTGTTTTTATGAAATTTGAATTTTCTTCATTGTTGATTCTTCTGTTTGCAGAAGCTGCTCTCTAAGATTCATCTTTGAAAAAGAGTGAAAGAGGCAATACTAATTTTCTAAATTGAGTGCCAACGATAAAAAAGGGTTCAACAAACAAAAAGTCATCCATGAAACAGTTAAATCAGTACCTAATGTCATGTGAGAAGCCTTAGATAGAAGGAAAGGCATAGAATTTATAATAGGCAAGTCACTTGACATAGAGCCTCGGCTTCCTCATCCAAAAAGTGTGTTACCATTACCTCTCACATTAAAGAACGTGTTTTCTGAACTTTAGAATATTATGTACATTTGGCATATTTGCATATGAAGAAGAATTGGAAGTGAAAAAGGGAAAAAAGGAAGAGGCACTGTGTGTTATTTAGAGCAAAAACTAGAAGTTCTTCCTCCAAAATCCAATACAAATTAAGGTTATTTCTTACCTCCCCTTAACTCAATATATTACTAGAAGAAAATTTAAAAGGTTTTAAGTTCGAGGAATGAAATTATCAGTTTGCAAATGATATATTTTAAAAACTGTGAAGTCACAATAAATTATCTTAGGATTTCTCAATGAATCTGCTAGATGCCAAATCAGCGTAAAAAGCCTTTAGCGTTTCTATACACTAATGATAAGTTGCCTAAAAGGGAAATTAAAGAAAACTATTCAGTTATAATTGGCAAGAAAATGAATAAAAAACTGAGGAATTGATGTAAACAATGAAGTTCTAGATATTGGCACTAAAAAGCATGAGACTGGGGGGAAGAAACTAACTAAACAAGATAGCAGTATATGAAAAGACAGCCCATGTTTACTTATTGAAAGATTTAATATTGCTAAATTTATCATATTGCCCAGAGTGGCATACAAATTAAATGCCCTTCCTATTAAGTTTAATGATGTCCCTTTATAGAAATAGAAAAAAAATAGACCTAAAATATACACACAACTGCTAATGTCCCAAATGGTCAAAAAAGTGGCAGGCACGAATAGTAAGTGTGGAGGCATAACATTTACTGCCTTTAAAGCATGTTACAAAGCCATAGTAACAAAAACAGCATAATACTTGCCTAAAATCAGACATACAGATCACTGTAACTTAGTTGACAGAGCAGCTGCACAGGCATATATGTTTATTCTATCTTTGAGAAAGTTGCTAAGGATAAGCAATAGGTAGTAGGTTTCATTATTGCCCTACCCAAACCTCTACTGTTGCATAAGTACAAATCAACGATCATGTAACAATGGTGAGGTGACAGATGATGAGCAACAAAGCTGACCATCTTAGACTAAGGTTTCTTCCTTGACAGACCACTCTCTCAAGTCAGTTCCCAACACTGTTCTCAGACTTTGGAAGAAGACTCCCTAGGTTTCAGTTATCTGATCTCTTAGCTGTGTGAACCTGGGCAAATTAAGTTTCTGAGTCTCTGTTTGCTCATGCGTGAGATTGGAGGGAATAGTTACCACAAGCTACATATACCTTCAGGCGCTACTAATCCCATGTCATTTCACCATCATATCAATGTCCCCATCATAGTTGTTTATAAGGTGTTGTCTTCTTGATTTCCATCCTAGGTTAAATAATTCCAAATGACTTTGTTCTCGTCGTCTGCCAATTGCTCTTTGTTTCCATCTCACTTGCAACATGGCGGTCAATGAGGTCATCAACCTTTTTTATAATACTAATAAAAAGACAATTTAAGATCTAGTTCTGCTGACGCTAACTGTAGTAAGGACGCTATGCCTTATGAAGGAAGAATAACAGTGTCCATTTTCCTTTTTCTGATAAATACGGATGGGCCTGCTTCTCACAATATCTTTTGGCAAAACAGAAGGATATTGAACTCATTATGCTGAATATAAAGTAATCTTCTCATCGGTCAGTTTGCCTGGGGTCAACTGTTCTAACACATTATTCTGAATGTCTGAAAGAATAGATATCTAACGGTCCATCTCCAATATTACAGCTACTGTTCATTTTGTTATCCTAAAACGATATTCTGAAATCAGGCTATTCAAATGCAATTATCCTGTGCACTATCTTGTATCAGTGCAGCAAAAAGAATCTAACACCAATATCCAAATCCCAGTACACAACAATAGCACCCATATTAACATGAAGATGCAGGAGTTACTAAACACATTTAGTTTCACTTTCCCTTTCCAGCATCAGACTGTGTCTCTGTGGGAGAGATAAAGATGATAAGTTGTTCTTTATAAAGAGTGACTGAAGGTTCAGAAAGGATAAATCACTACTCAAGTATCTAAGACAAAATACTATAAAACTTAAATATAAAAATGTTTTACAGATTGAATCATCTCCATGTCTTCTTATGTTTTTTTTGTTGTTGTTGTACTTGGTAGCTGCTATTACTGAATACTATTTGTACCCTCAACACATCGTATGCTGGTATCTTTGAAGTTCTTTCACCCAAGATGGTGGTGTTGAGAAAGAGGAAGCTATAATAGCTAAGACCTAATGGGAATTACTGAATTCTTGGAGTTTCTATCATTGAAAGGAATTAATGCTGGTATCCTGGAACAGACTTATCAAGAAAATAGAGTATAAGTTCTTCTGTCTTAGATAACTCTTTTAGTAATTTCAAGGAAAGCAGAATTTCCCTTCTAAATATTTCCACCATGATGGCATCCACCACTTTATGATGAAGGTAGAAGGGACCCTCACCAGAGTCAAGTTGATATTGGCAACAAGTTCTTAGACCTTTAAAATGATAAGCTAAATAAAGTATTTTCTACACAATGTATAAAAATACAAGTATTTCACTATAGCAGCATAAAATGGTATATGACCACAACTTTCATAGATTTGCTCATGTTACACAAGAAATTTAGGGCATCATTTCAGACTGTGACTTAACCCAATTCATGTATTCATGCTACAAGCCTTGCACCAAATTTCCTTAGAGCTAAGTCCCCTGATCTACTTTAACTCAGTGACCTTCACCATTACCCTCTTCCAGTTCTATAATTCCTCTCTTAGTTACTCTAGAACATATCATCTCCCTAAACCTTCCAATTCTGACACACATCAAAACATCCCAATTTCTGGCTTAATTATCACAACACCTGCTTTCCCTCTAAGACCTCAAAGTCTGTGACCTTCAATCACTCTATATAGTGTCTACCACCTTCACCTCTCTTCACATCTGATTAGCATTAAAAAAAATCCAACCATATATCTATTTTTACCAATATCCTTTTAGAATAATTTAACTGAATATATTATGATATATATTTATAATAGTTATATATGGCCTCATGATTTGACACATGTATATATTTTAGAATGGCTAAATCAAAGTAATTAGGATATATAGCCAAACATACTTATTTTTGTAGGATTAACAAAGTTTACTTTTTCTAAGATTTTCAAGCATACAGTATACTATTATTAATCATAGACATAATACTTAATAACATCAGAATTCAGTCCTCTAACCAAAATTAAATTTTTCTGTAGTTGAGTAGGAGTCTTCCAACTCCCACATTCTCAGCCAGTGGCAGCTAAAATTATATTATCTACTTTTAGTAGTTTGGCAGTCTTAGGTTCCACACATATAAGAATGTGCGGTAGTAAAAGTTTGTCTTTCTGTGTATGGCTTATTTCACTGACTGGAATGCCATCCAGGTTCATCAGTGTGGTCACAAATGGGGGTATTAATTTTTTTAGGGACTGAATAATATTCTACCATATGCACATATATGACATTTCCTTTATTCATTTGTATATTGTTGTACACAACTCAATTCCATATGATAAATAATGAAACAATGGATATGAGACTGTAGATAACATTTTGATATACTAATTTCATATCATTTACCTTACAGATATATTTATTTATAGAATTTCAGGTTCATACTATAGTTTTAATTTTTATTCAGTATTCTCAATTCTCTTGCCTAATTATTTTTCCCATGAACACCAACACTACCGTCACCCATATTTCATTATTAAAGCTTTTCAGTTACTCTGGAGAGGAATATCTCAGTTTTAAAGTCTACAGTCATTATAAATAAACTGCTCGCCAACCTTATGAAAGCCTTGCTTCCTCAAATTTTGTTTTTGTTTTGTTTTATTTTGTATTGTTGCTGTTTTTATTTCTTTAGCGAGAAACTTCCACAAGTCTGCAGGTTGACAACTCCAAACAGCTCCAAAGAGTGCATTTTATGGCTCTCCCTGGTATCATTCTTTATACTCTCAAGCCATAGCAAACAAGTGCAAGGTCCCTCCAAATTCTAAACAGAAAAATCTATTTATTATCTCTACCCACCTTTTTTTTTTCTTTTTTTTTTCCTTTTATAACTGAAAGACATGCCTCCTTTGACGCCTGTGTTCTCCTTCTTGCATGCTTGGCAATTGCTTTGTTCACTTTGAGACCCAGGCTCAATCACTCCTATAAATGTCCCATCCCTCTCCAAAATGATCAGAAAAAAATAAAATGTCTTCACTTCACATCTCTATTCCATTCTTGGCTGTACTTCAGTAAAATATAAAAATGAAACCTCCCCTTATTTCTTCTTATGTTTCAGCCCACTACAATCTAGCATCTTTCCCTAAAATTCTATTTAAAGAACACTTGAAAACACAAAGATTTTTAAGTCTCTAAGTCTGTCTTCTGGTTCTGCTAGGTGAAGTATATGAGAACTCCTGAGGGCTTGTTGCTCATGCCACTTCTCTTTATCTTAGACTCTACCATAGAAAGCTATGGTGATTCTTCCATATGCTTAGCTCTGTAACTTTCAGGGTTTTTCTTTGCTCATGCTAAGTAGGCTTTTCATGAATGAACATGTACCCAGGAGCTGTCACTGGAGGCCTGATGACTGTGAATACTATAATATGTTGTCCAACTCTGTTTTAAGAGCTCACAGCATTTCTACTACTGACTATCAGGCTTCTATCTGGATAATCCACATAATATAAATTCAATATTTTCAAAGCTTACTCATCACGTTGAAATATATACAGCTTCAAAAATGCATTACTGAGGTCTACATCTTGAAGAAAAATATCGCCAGCTACTCAGTAAAGCAAGTCAACAATGCTCACCTGTTTCCCGTTCACCCCAGAACTTATGATTCATTGCTGAAAGTATAGTTTTGACATTTCCCTTAGGTGGCAAGTTTTTGCTCTCCATCTCCAGATTCAAGCACTCACCAAATGCTGACCCTTCTGATTCCTTAAATTATCTCAGGTAATAATTACATTCATATAAAATTCTCCAAATGACAAAATCATGCATGTGTTCGCGTGCACACACACACACACACACACACATGAACATACTTGTATGTCAGAGTTTAGTGTTGTAGTTGATTAAAGACTAAAGTCTGACATAGAGTTACCCAAGGCATCTTGGTGAGAGAAAACTGATCTTGATTCTAAGAGGCCACTTTAACATCTTGGAGACTCCTTATCAAGTTATAACAGTTCAGAATACTATATTTGAAAACATCACAGTCTCCATTTCTGCTACTTCTTTCCATGTGATTTTTTTTCTTTTCTAGAGCACTTTGTAACTTCCGGTTTTCCCCAATCATTCCACTCTCTACTTTGCATTCAAATATGGAGTACCTTTGTGAAGTAATACTTTGCACACCTTGCGAATTCACAAAATTTTGCCCGAAATGAATGGTTGGCATGACATGAAGAAGGCAGCATTAGAGGTCAAAGTGTGAAAAGTAGTAGGGAACTGTGCTTATCTGAGAATTAGATGAGATTACTACTCTTCCTCTAGTTTTTTTTTTTTTTGCATGCATTATTTTTTTCTTTAAATGACCAATAAGCATACCAGAACATAAATACTTGGTTAAATTGTTTTGTTATGATAACTTAACAAACATAGTTATTAGTCTTTCTTTGGTCTAGAGGAAATACACCAAAAGTTCACTGAAGCAATAAGATCTTGAGTCACAGTAGGGAATAACCATGGGAGTCTTTGCCTTAAGATAAGGTTCAAAGTAGTTGATATAAAGTGCATGGGGCTTTCTAACCTGACAGTGCTTCTTACTAACTGCTGGTATGCTAATATATTTTTCTGTGGCAACTCATACTAAACTACTTGAGACCTGCAAAACAAGTCTTACTTGAGACTCCTTCAAACATATGCATGCACATGTATGTGTATACATGAGCACATGCAAACACACGCACACACACATACATACACACACATACAGTTTTCTTTGATCTTGCACGAATGATTTTAGAGCCCTTTCTTAACATTAGTGACCTATCAGTCCTCACACTATAGGTCAGTTTGGCTTTTTTTCTTTAGCTCTTCCCAGTTGTCTTTTGGTGCTGTTGATGGGTCACTACTGATTTAATGACATTAAAGACTAGCATAATATTTGCAGATAGAATGGGCCAATAAGTGCACAGGCACTTCCTTCTTTTCATAAAGTACAGCAATCACAAGCCATCTTTCAACACTGAGACTCTCCTGTTATTTGTATTCAGTTCCTTTCTTTTAATTCAAAGCACACTCCCCTGTCAATATGAAATAAAATGGCAGTCACATGAGAAGCATAGAGGCCTGTCACAAGCTCTAAGGGAAAGGCGTAGCACTTTGCTGACCCTCTGAAAAACAAACCTACAATTGCATTAAGCAGAGCTCCCTCTTACACTAACACACACACCCACACCCCCCCACACACAAACACCTCACTGTGAGAGTTTCTGATTGCTGTGAACACAGGTGGGAAACCATTTCTAGGGGCCTAAGGTCTCCAGGGAACTTACATCAAAGATAACCTAGCAAGCATCCTGAAGCAAGAACTAGAAGATGAGATGTAACAGATTGCCTTGGACTAATTAATTACAAGATTGCCAATTATGGGATGTAGAATATATCATGAATTGATGAATGTATGCCAATAGCCTGAAGATACTTTGCCATTGTCTTAGCCTCTTATTCATATCACATGGGACCTCGGGGTATCAGAAATATCTGTCTCTTTGGTCTTATATCTTGGTGGTTTTGCTAGTAGCATCCTCTTGGTCTAAGAATGGTACACAGTCTACCCTGAAGAGTTATCAATTACACAGAAGTCATATTCTGGAAGTTAAACTAAGACACCTCAAAAAGAGTCAATAATGTAGAATTTCCAGGTTTCTGTGCCCCAGCTACTTGTTTCTGCCATCAGTCTTAAAGTACTTATACCATGTTATTGTATATTCTCTTTGCAGTTTTTCCCAATAACTTTTGAATTATCCCTTTGTTGAAGAAGTTGGAGCTCAGTGAATTTAAGCTATGCATTTAGGACTTATTTATGACTCATATTAAGGCTAGCCTCACTCTAAGTATTTGTGAAGCTCCGCTGACCACTTTAGGGTTCCCATAAGTTATATACTGACTTCCATCTGGAGTCTCAATCCAAGAGAGCAAGGAAGAGTCAGGTAGATATGAAGGGTAGAATTCAAAATTATTCTTTAGATCAGTGGTTCTCAATCTTTCTAATTTCATAATCATTTAATACAATTCCTCATATTGTGGTGACTCCCAAGCATAAAATTACTTTTGTTGCTATTTCATAGTTGTAATTTTGCTACTATTATGAAATGTAATGTAAATATTTTTGGAGACTGGTGTTTATCAAAGGAGTCATGACTCACAAGTTGAGAATCAATGCTCTAGACAGTCTGAGAATACACGTTTAATGAGACCCAATAATTCTTGTGCCTAGTAAGTAGGCCTTGAGAATTAAGGAACTTGCCTGGAGGCAGAAGCCTGAGCACTCAAGGCAATGGGTTTTTGATCCTACTGCACATACTGGCTTTGTGGGAGCCTAGGCAGTTTGGATGCTCACCTTACTAGACCTGGATGGAGGTGGGTGGTCCTTGGACTTCCCAAAGGGCAGGGAATCCTGATTGCTCTTTGGGCTGACGAGGGAGGGGGTCTTGATTGGGGGAGGAGGAGGGAAATGGGAGGCAGTGGCAGGGAGGAGGCAGAAATCTTTAATAAATAAATAAATAAAATTTTAAAAAAAGAAAAGGCTATTCACTCTTTTCTTTTCTTTCTTCTTAAATAAATTATACTTTTGAACTTTCTAATCTTGCTGCTTAGTGTTTGGAAAGAAATTGTCTTTTCACAATAAAAGAACAAACCTGCCCCTCCCTGGCCTCTTGCCTCCTCTTGCCTTTTGTTCCCCTTCCACGCATGGCTCTGGCCACTCTCACGTGCTCCTATCATGAGATGACAAATGCTTTATTATGCTACAATCTGCCAATTCTGTCCCTGAACTTTGAACCCAAATAAATCTCTTTTGTTTATAAAGAAAAAAAAAAGGTATCCAACAGATTCAGAATTCTGCAAGAAGTATATATCATACCAAAGGTCCAGAGCATAGAACTGGGGAAGGTGGGTCAGGATGTAGCACAGCAAGAAGTCTGCTAAGAGGGAAGCTGAAGCTCAGCTGGTAAGTGGAACTTGTAGTCCATCGACTCGGTCATCTTTGATAAAATTCTCCTTTTCTAATCACTACTATAGTGTTCTTCTTTCTCCCTCCCACTCACATAGGTTTCCTGCTTCAGACCTTCACCTTTCTACAATTTTCTTAAATTAATTTTTAACCTACGGAGTCCCAGGAGTGATATCCCTATATGTGTGATGAAATCCCTCATAAAGCTGACTCAGCTTCTCCAGGAGCTTTCATATGTCAATCGTTCCTCAGATAGATGGTTGGGGGGCCTCATGACACTACCGCATCCTGTACATTTAGCTGGCTTGAGTCATGCAACTCTTGTATTTTAGCACCACTTCTGTGAGTTTCTATGGCAGCAGATATGCCATGTCCAGAAGATTTTGTATTACAGCACTCTCCATCCTCCAATACTTACATTCTTTCTTCCCCCACTTCACTTTTTTTCACTGAGCCTTTGGCATTGGGACAGGTGGAGCTCAAAGTAAACATCCAGTCTATGGCTAAATACTGATAATATTGATAGCTTATGCTCAGGACATTAAACAGTAATGATTTTCTGCAATAACCACAACTCAGGACAATAAGAGTCATAAAATTAGGGATAGAAAGATGAATTTTCTTTAAGAGAAACTTATTTTCTTGCCAAAATCCCGGGGTTCAGTTACCATCACTCACTTGGCAGCTCAAAACCATCGATAGGCACATGCAAGGTATGCATACATATATGTGGGCAGAATCCACATACAAACAAAAGAAATCTTTCATATCTTTAAAGAAAAATAAAAGTTTTAGACTTGGACAACTCCAAACTTTGGTCAAAAATGCTTTTTTCCTAGTTCTTATGGCAAGTGATTCTAACTCTGTGACTTGAATCCATTACAAACCCATAGCTCAATCTTCCTCCAAACACATATATTACACTAGGCAGACTCAAAGTCAGTTTTTTCCACATTGCAAATTCAATTATTAAAAATGAGAATTAGCTTTTTGGTAGGCACAATTATTTTCCAAAGAATGCACAAAAGAATGAATTATATTTGAGTAGATAAAGCAAAACATATATAATGTGTCATGTTTAATAAATAGTTGAAAGTTTTTGTGATTATTCACTTAAAATTTATATTTTTAAATTTGTCACTGGTTATGATTATTGAAACTCAATGTACAAAATTTTTCACTGCAAGAGTCAAGGTCAAAACATAAACATAAGAAGAAAGTATTATACGTAGCTATCTAATATGACTCTGATAATTACCTGGAAATTAAAGGATGGTTGAAATGAACCAGCAGTCTTAAATTCCTTCCACTGTTGACTCTAAGGCCTGGAACTTACCATCACAAACACTGAAAACATGTGCACACAGTCCATGAGAATTTAGTCCAAGGCTATGTCCTGCCTCCTTCCTAGGTAGTGTTTCATCTGCCTGAGATGCTTCTCTCACTGGTTTCAATGATAGCCCAAAACTCCTTGAATACTGGCACACCATCCATTCTGCAAAGAGCCTTTCAAAACTGTGTAATTTCCCTTCCATCTTTTTCCATCTTTAGCACACTAATCTACAGATGGCTTTCCCTCCATAACCATAGTTACTGTAGCATTCGTCAGTAAAGGAGCTCCCCACATGGCACTGGTAATCAGTCTGACCAAAAGGTCAGTCTTCCTAGAGATACCATGGACTGTTTTCAGTCATGGATAAAAGATTTCTGCTCCCATCCCCCATGAAAAAGTTCAATGTTAAGTGATCATAAAGTAGTTTAAAAGTGAATGTGTAAGTGCAGGTGGTCCAGAGGAAGATTCTCTATCATGTTTTGTTGTGGTATATTTGTACATTGTGTGGATATATATTGCTTTGATTATTGTAACAAAAGGCTGAATGGTCAATAACAAGGCAAGGTGCATAAGCAATATTTCCAGGCAGAGAGAGAACTCTGGAAAGAAGATATGTGGAGATCCTAGCCAGAGGAAGAGGAAGTGGGATGTGCAGGAAGAGAAAGGATTTAGCCATCAGCCATGACAGGGCAGGATGTAGATGAATATAAATGGGTTAATGTAAGTTTTAAGAACTAGTTAGGAACAAGCCTAAGCTACAGATCAAACTTTCATGATTAAAAAGATATCTCTATGTCATTGTTTGGGAGCTGGCTGACAGGACAGACAAAGACCTGTTACAATCCTTAGTTCAGGTTTTAGGGCAGAATCTAGTCTTAAGAGCTTAACTGCATGTCTTCTCCAAATTTCCCCTACCAAATTAGTAACCGTTTGGAGGGTCAACTTAAAGACCTTGTAACAGGCTGCTCCCTTCAAGAGAATGAGCAAGTAAAATTCATTTATAGACACTGCTCATGATTAAAGCCAGTAGCAATTTGGTAGCAATAAAACCATCATGCTTGGAATTGGAAGGTCAATTTTAAATAATCAACACTGCAGATAACTTTTAAATTGTCATGGTCCAAAAAAAAAAAGTTGTTGGTTATATTTCTGTACTCATCTCCATTTAGGGAAACTTAACAGGAATTTTGGATCAAGTAAGGGTAGAGATCTCAGCTCCCTACAGAGAACCTGAAATTGGCCATATGAACAATGAATATTGTTTCATATTCACTTTTTTCTCTTTTTCTGAGCCAAATAAACATTCTCTAACAAAGAAAGAAAAATCTTGGTTATTACAGTTGGTCTCAGCTATGTTGTTTACTTTTATTTTGCCTTTCTGACAGAGGTCACATATACTTGACTGAAAGAAAGTATCTACACATCCTATTTCCTAAAGAATACTTCAGTCAGAGCAGCACCTCTGAGAACTCCCAGAGTAAAGATTACCTGGAATTGATTAGTAACGTTCCTTAAATACTTGTCTAAGTCAAAAATCAAAATGACTTAGGTTCATTTCTGAGTGCCTGCCACTGAGTAAACACCCATACCAGAACATTACCTGAAAAGACCTTTTCCATTTGCTTCTGCAGCAAAACACTTTGAGATCTAACCTCTAAAATATGGCCTTCCTTTAAACCACCCCAACTCAAATTCATAAAGAACTAAACCTATGAAAATTCTTATAATATTCTTTTTAACATCCTCTTTTTATTTTTCCAGAAATACAAATTTCTTTCTCAACCTTTACAAACTGATTTCAAAACTGAAATGAAAAATATTTTAATAGATATAATAAAATGAATGAAAGAGCAAAATTAAAGCTTCTGATTTCATTGCTGTCAATTAAACATGAGCTTCAGACCAAAATAACCAGAATAAAAATCCCACGTGATAATGGTACTTTTTAAGTAGGTACCAGGTACACAACTGGAGCCCAGATGACTTGTAATCTATATTAGCAAAGGCAGCATTTGAGACATATTTCTCATCAGAAGGAGATAAGTCAAGGAAATTTGGCCAGAAAATAGTCTGGCAGTAATAAAAGTCCTTCAGTAAAGAAGTGAGGTTTAGGTTTCCCTAATGTATATTGACATCATCTGGGAAGCAATAGCATGGTTATATTGTATCAGACTTGCCTATAACAATATGTATTCTGACATGAATTAAATTTTTACCTTGCAGATAAAAGAATTTTCAAAGAATCATTGTAAAAAAAAAAAAACAGTGGCAATCATTTTGACAGTGGGTTGACAATATTAGACACTGAAAATAGCAATGTATGTATCATGTTAGTTATTTTTTCATCAATATTACATACAATAGTTATTACTTTTATTAAGCTCATTATGAAGTTATTTTTCCAGAAAATACCCGATGGAGGAGGGTCATCTGTCTATGTGTTACTTTCATTGGTTAATAAAGAAACTGCCTTGGCCCTTTGGTAGGACAGAAAATTAGGTGGAGTAGACAGAACAGAATGCTGGGCAGAAAGCAATGAGGCAGACGCTATAGCTCTCCTCTTCAAGATGGACGCACATTAAGATCCTTCCCGGTAAGCCACCACCTCATGGTGCTACATAGATTATTAGAAATGGGTTAATCAAGATGTTAGAATTAGCCAGTAAGAGGCTAGAGCTAATGGGCCAAACAGTGTTTAAAAGAACAGTTTCCATGTAATTATTTCAGGACATAAGCTAGCCAGGAGGCTGGGAGCCAGGTGGCAGGAACACAGCCCGCTGCTCCTTCTACAAATGCCTTTTAATATCATGTGAACTAACAATCACTACACTGATAGAAATACTGTCCTAGAACCAAGTGTCAAGGCTACACACAGAATTAGAGGTTTGAGACTTCCTAAGCTGTTTCTTGAATAGAACAGTGATTGGCTCTCTTTCACATTTACTTTTCTGAAAGTTTCTTACAATGTCTACCACCTTGAATATCTCTGACTCCCTTATGCATAGATTCTTCCATACTTGATTCCTTACTGTATACCAATGAGTGAGTGTTAGGTTAGAAATACTTATCATTCGTCTTAGAACCACAGAACAGCACCATATCCATTCATTTATTCAATGAGCTTTACCACAAAACCTATTAAAAACATTTTGTGTGAAAGACATGAGAAAATATCAATCAGGACTACACATTAGAGCTGAGATAAATGCAATTCTGAAATAGATATGGAAGAGAGGCAATTAAATTTGGCTTACCAATATTTGACTTATATGCAACTTTCAGGTGCATGGACCAAACTCAAAGACAGGATCAGCATAAGCCACAAACCACTTTCATTGATACCTTCAAGGAGAGCTACTCAATTTAAAAAAAAAAATCTCAGCTATAGCACAGTGAACCTATTTGCCACTGTCCTCCCTCTGACTCACCTTTTTAGTATCAAAGTGCATAATGACACCCTAATTTTCCTACAAAAGCCAAATTTGAAATTAATAAATGGTAGGTAGAAGCAAGAAAATTAGAAGTTTAGGGCTAATCTCCACCACACAGTGAATATGAGACCAGACTAGGCTATATGAGTCTATTTCTTAAAAACCAATAAACACTAACCTTCCCGTTTCACTCCTAAAAAAGAAAAAGCAACAAAAAGACACTTTTGAAATAAATAGCCAAATTTATAGTAATTACTGATGTTTTCAAAATCCATAAACAGGTAACAGAAATGTAAAAAAAAAATTAACAACATATTCACCTATCTGAAACAGAGGCTAGAACTCAAGTTTTCTTAATCTTTCTTCTCCAAAATTCCTAGCATTTTATACTCAATATTTCTTTTTCTCATCACAATTACACCAGACATTTAGTACCATCTCAGTTTTTCAGACAAGAAAAGTGAGCGTCAGAAACTGTAGTTTGCCCATAATAAATGTTCCTTTGACTAGGTAACCAGCCAAGCACTAAGAGCAGAGGCAGACATGATATCAAATTCAGGGATCATATTAGAGTGTTAGAGACTTGCTATTGGACCCTCATTTAGAGGCTCCAAGGGTATGATATGATAAGTTATCTCACTGAAAATATGGGACAGGGTCACAGTTTCGTCACAAGGTAGCTGTGAGGAGTTAGTAACTACCACACTTGTGCTCCTAACCTAAAGTTCAATGGGTTATTTAATTATTTTATCATAATTCGTAGTTACAATTTAAACTTTATAAAGTATTTTCCAATAGTCTACATGTGACTAAGGTGGTTGCGCAGAGCCAATTCTCTTTAGAGTACCTAAAAGAAACTTCAAATACAATACAGCTTGGGTCCCCAGATCCTATCCAGCTTCTCCCCTTCAGAGACTTGCTATAATATTTAGGTAATAAATCTTCATAGAATATGGAATTTCAGAGATGGAAAAGGCCTTGAAGACCACATCAGCAAACTTACCCTTTGGACATATGAGAAAAGTAAAGTGCCTCAAATTATTTTATTACTTAATCAAAACATAAAGAAAGAAAGCAAGAGAGGTGGACAATATTAAGGTTCTCTTACTTAGTTGAAGATTCTACTACTACACCTTGGTCTGTTTGAGAGACAAAAACTTCTCTAAGCTTCATACCTCACCCTTAGCTTAAGTCTCCAACTCTATCATTCATAACTGTCTGAAGTGACAGAATATGTACCTAGCAAACTCAAACAACTATATACACACATCAGATAGCTGTTCTTGTGCAACCACAATGGAATGATCTTCTTCAGGGATTTTAACAGTGCTCACACTGGAGTGATTCCTCACATAACTCTACAGTCTATAGGCAGAATCTGTGCACAAATAAGAAGATGGATTTAACCTGCATGGTAAGGAAATGACTCTTTTTTTTTTCCAGCTTCCAAGTCACCCTTGGTATTAGCCTAGAATCTGAAAAGGAGGGAACTGGCTGAGACTTAAGGATGACTCATTTCTGAACTGCCTTCTAACATTGAATAATATGGAAGGCTTTTAAGATATCTCTTCCTTTAGGAAGCAATATCAATCTTCAGTATCCATGTTAGCATACACCAAGGAAGACATGCACATTGAAATATGCTTTACTGTTTCAGCAAAGTGGCAAATAGGAAGAGAACCAAATTAACTGATAATTGGCTCAGTTAACATGAGCTAGTTGGTGCTTGTACTGACCTGCAACTGGGTGATCATATGTCTCTGTGTATCCATTTACATGCGTTTTCATGCACAGATTACCTCAAAAGCCAAATCAATGAACACAAAATTTATTATTTTCTAGGAATACCAATTCTGGATGTTTTCCTTTGTAGCACTTAATATAAGTGTGTGCACACACATGGTTAATCAATGTCACCCTCTCCTCTGAGAGGAAAGGCGGTGTTTATTTTGCTCATTATTGTACCATCATCCTTAAACACAGTACTGAGTCTACAGCCATTGTTTAATAATTATTCAAGTATTAAATAAAGGAAAGACAAAATAACTAGATGACCAAGGGCTTGGCTTCTGGGTGGAAGTCCATTATTTAATTAACCAAGTAACCTTTGTTAAATCTCACACTTAATTTTAGAGCTACAAGAATCTTAGAAATCATCTCACTGAATGACTGAAATATTTGTTTAAATGTTGGATTCCATTCCAACAGAGAACCCATGTGAAAACCAAACATTAAAGCAGATGTAAGCCTTCTCTTTATGGACCTGCCTGGTCAGCCTTTTTGAGCTTCTCACCATACTACAGTGGTTTCTATAGCTACTTAAATAAGTCACCAGCAACTCATGAAAGCACAGGTTGAAAGTCAGTAACCTGGATCACCTCTAACTTTTGACAAATGTGGAAAATGGGATAAGGAGAAAAAGAGAGGATTCCCTAGCACTGTACAGTACACAGATAATTGGAACTGCGACCCACCTACCTATAATTCTAGCACATTTGTTAGTATGGTTATGTACTAATAATCACACTTGGTTTCAAGCCCATTTTCTAAATCCATTGGCTTTAAGACTTTATTCAAGTCACTCATAAAATGGTCTTTTAAAATGGAAAAAAAAAAATACCCAAACGACCCCAGCCTTGAAAGTGTCCTTGAGAGGCTCTAATGAAAGACAAAGTTATACACAAAATGAAGCTTTAATTTAAAAAACACAGACAGAATTAAATATCTGAATCTCGAAGACTCATGTCCTGCCCCAGCTTCAATGCTCAAAGCTCCAGATTACCCTGGATCAAGCGTTTCTGAGATTGGCACATCATCTCCAGCAACGAACACATACTCATAATCCTTAGCTTATGCATAATCATAAACACCAATAGCTGTATTCTGCTAGAAATGGTTTTAAGGATCTAAATTTGAAATGAGGCAGTTAAGTATTGTTCTCAGGTGATTTAAGAATAGTTCTCCCAAGAGGAAGCCTTTTGAATCAATCATTATGTTAGAATTCTGATATTTTTTTTCAAGAGTAGAAATGCCAACATGCTTTTTATATTCATACTTAGTTTCCTTATTTTATACATTTTCTCTTTGTACATTACATTTTCATAATGTTCATAGGCACCTTTCCTCAGCAGTTCAATGATTATTTTCTATTCTTCAGGGCCCATAGAAAGTTCACCCTTGAACTCTTGCAAGGCAGAACTGTTATTGTGAGACCTCAAGACATTAGTGCAAAAACATTTATATGATAATCATTTTCAGCAGGTTGAAATTTCAAAATTCACTCATCTCCAGTAATCAGGATCATAGAATCCTGAGGCTACTTTCTGCATTGACCACTTGGAAACCTAAAGTCTTAATTCAGCCTTGCTCTTCACAGGCCAATGATGTGGGAGTGATTTCTTATTAATAAAGAAACTGCCTCGGCCCTCATAGGACAGAAAATTAGGTAGGCGGAGTAGACAGAAGAGAATTCTGGGAGAAAGAAGCTTAGTGAGTGAGTCGCCATGATGCTCCCACTCCAGACAGACGCAGGTTAAGATCCTCTCTGGTAAGCCAGCTCATGGGCTACACAGAATATTAGAAATGGGTTAGAACAATATGTAAGAGCTAGCCAATAAGAAACTGGACCTAGCCGGGCCAGGCAGTGTTTGAAAGAATACAGTTTCCGTGTAATTATTTCTGGGTATAAACTAGCCATGCGGGCGGCCGGGTGCCGGGGACGCAGCCCTGCCGCTCCTATTTCAACAGATGGCGCCCAACGTGGGGCTAAATCCACTTAAAAACCTGAGAAGGCTTAAAAATAAGGGAAACAGAGTTTAACACAGATTTTTGCTGTTTTGTTGGTGACATGCTGTAGAGAGATTCCTGATTCAGCAACAGCAGCAGAGAAAAAAAGCTGCGTCATTTTAAAGCGCGGCTTCCTGGTGCTATGCTGCCAGCGTGAACTCTGGCTTTAAAGCATTTCAAGGCTTTTATGGGACTGGATGTTTCTGTTCCCACTTGGGATCGGAGGAGATTGCTCTGAGACCTGCCGATGGCTCAGCGTTCCCTGCCTACACCTGGGCAGATGGCGGAATCAGGCTTAGGCAGGCGGAAGAGCATGGCGGATTCCTGCTGCCATACAGAGACGCGTTTTCAGACTGCGCAGTGCTCTGCGTGTCAGATTTGGCTGTAACTTGGATAAAAAGAGTTTCTGTGCTGCACACTCAGTCTCAAAATTAAATTGCTGATTGCGGCTCCAATGTAAACTGCTGTTTGCCTGTAACTGTGCTCAGCTCAAAAGCACCAAATGACTCTGAGGCAGGAGCGGCTGCTCCTTGCTGAACTGTGCTGATCTCAGGCAGGAACTACCGTAATTACCTTAAAACCGTGCAGTTAAGGTTTAGACTGGGCAGGACACAGGCAGTACCGTATTACCTATACATGGTGCAACTTAAGTTTTTAAGAAATGCTTAACATTTTAAGAAATGCTCCTGGATAATAAAAAAAAAAATACAGATTCACAGTAAAACAGATTCAGACACCGTTGGATGAATGTACGTAGGCTTGGGGAAAAAAAGAGAATATAAAGAATAAAGTTAATGTCTTAAAAAGAAAAAGGGTAAAGTCTTTAAAGAGACAGAGTACAGAAGTACAGATAGTTATAGATTAAGAGAAATAAAGAAAAATAAGCCACGTAAAAATGAAAAATTCACAGAGAGTCTGGATTATGTACATTGTGTTTTCTTTAAAATTTTTGACTGTGAAGGAGCTAAGTACAAAGAGACATTTTATTATATGGGCTGCTAAGCTGAACCTGCACATATGTTCTAAAGGTATCTTGACTTCAAAATTTGGATCTAAGGATATGATGCTTTGGAGAGGGTCTTCTTTTGTTTCCACAGAGGATGTGACCCTATGGATTGCATCTATCCCGGTATGGTATGATAGACCACGCCCTCCTGAAAGGTTGCTGTGAACACCCTCAAAAAATTACTTCACTCAACTGCCAACCGAGATGAACCTGACACACAGGTTACACCCTAAATGATCTGATTAACAGTGCCCCCATTCAGCAGGAAGCAGTTTGGAGAGAAAAAACTACGCCCATGTTCCCAAATATTGTTTATAAATGTTCTTTTACATTTAAAGGGGGATATGATATAGATATGAATAATTTGCATTGGTATGGATTTTAAGGTCAATTTTGTTATATGTATATGTATTTTTGAACTTGATTAAGGTATTGTGATTATGTAGTTCACTTAAAATGTAATGTATAATTAGGAAATATAGGTTGTTAATGGATAATCATTGCTAATAGTTAAGCTTGTAGTCATGTTAGTTAGATTTTCTAGATATATAGAGATATATTTCAATTAGATAGGCATTCTTCATATCTTTCAAAGACTGCAGAATATGGCATTTAAAATATTTTAATAACTTAGGACTTTTCATGACAAGGAGACACGTCTGCTCCTGGCAGCACCAGCTACTTCAAGAGGAAGATGGGCATCGAAGAGGATCCTTATGGAGTTGGATAGTCATTTGGGCAAGAAACTGCTCTTGCCTGGACTGTTGCATAAACTGGACACAGAGAACCCTCAGAGAGAGGACTGCTGAACTTGCCTAAAGGTGAGATGGTCTTTCGGGGTTCCTGATTCATGAAAGAGTCTACAAGACATTCTACAGAACACAGCAGAAAGTGACTGAACTGTCTTTAAAATTTCCTGCTTCATGGAAATGTATCTGGATACCATGGGCCTGTAGGCCGAAGATGGATGCCCCAACGGTACAGAGGAACTTTGGGTGACTGTCCAGGCAGCGAGATGTCTCTGTCATTTCTAGAGTTTTCTTATTTCTTGTTTACTTAGATAATATTATATCCTTCTGGAGTCTTTGATGGAGTTGAAGAATAAATAGTTATAGTTTTCCTTAGTTATGATAAGAGATAAAATAGATATAAATATTGTAACTGTAATTCTTACTTGATAACTGTTTTGTTATATGTAATTTTACTATGCTAAAGTTAAAGCCTTTCTTTTTTGTTTAAACGGAAAAAGGGGAAATGATGTGGGAATGATTTCTTACTAATAAAGAAACTGCCTTGGCCCATTTTATTGGATAGAAAATTAGGTAGGCGGAGTATACAGAAGAGAATTCTGGGAGAAAGAAGGTTAGAGGAGGAGTCGCCATGATGCTCCCACTCCAGACAGATGCAGGTTAAGATCCTCTCTGGTAAGCCAGCTCATGGGCTACACAGAATATTAGAAATGGGTTAGAACAATATGTAAGAGCTAGCCAATAAGAAACTGGACCTAGCCGGGCCAGGCAGTGTTTGAAAGAATACAGTTTCTGTGTAATTATTTCGGGCATAAGCTAGCCATGCGGGCGGCCGGGTGCCGGGGACGCAGCCCTGCCGCCGCTCCTATTTCAACAGGCCAACAAGCTCCTTCTGCTCTGCATTCTTGCTTTCTTATTCTAATTATCTCTGCAATATCAGATTTGCATTTTCTTTCTGAACATTAAGACAAAAGTTGCAAAGTGGTTTTGGCATTTCTTCCATTAACATACAGTATTCATTATGTGCTTATGATAACAAGCATAGCACATGTAACCTGAACATCAACTACAATGACATAAATAAATGTTATAAATGTGTGAATATTTGGATAAAAACACACATGAATATGTGACACTAAAAGAGATTTAAGTTACTTATATAAAGAGTTATTTAATTCAAGTTAATAAAAAATAGAGAAATACATTCTAATTGAAAATTGAGGAATATACTAGCATTTTATAAATATGGCAAGGATAATATAGATAATTAGAACATGGAACCTAAGAAAAGTACATGAAGAAAGTACTGGTGGTTGAGGATCAGAAAAAAATACTTCAAAGTATAGCACTTACTGTCCTGAGTAACTCGAACTAAAATATATGTTATCATCTCCTGCCTTCCTATCTCTTGTCTCTTTTTGTTACCCAATCACCAAGTAGAATTCTTCCTGAAGTTAACTTACATGACTACAGATAGATTCCCTCCAAAGTAGACCATTAGTTATAAATCTTGTGTCCCAGAAATCTCATCTCCAGGTAATAGTAGCTCACAGGACAGGACACACTAGCCCAGATAGGTTCTATCACAAACTATCTCCCGTTGTGATAGCTTAACGCTCTGAGAAACAATTTCTACCATCTGAGGCATTTTATCTGCACCAGTCAATTTCCCACGCATTTTCTCCTAGGAGTTCTCTGTAACTCAGGATTGTTGCAAAAACTCCAGTCATTTGTCCCTTCCCTAAGTCACCTATTTTACATGACTACTACTAGTATGTAAATAATTCAAGTTGTTTTCTCCTTTTAATCTGTCTACTGTGCTTGCACAATGTGACTCATTTACTGAATCTTCAGAAGGTCATTCCTGTACAGAGCTTGGTCTTTTTCGGTGGGTGTAATTACCATAAGTTAGTAACCAGTTCAGACTTGAAAAAAAAAAAAAAAAAAAAAAAAAAAAGGTTCTTCAGTCAATCTCTCTACTTTATCACAAAAAAATTCATGAATATATTTAGTTAGAAAACTAGATTCACTAATAGTATTTGCAAAACAAGAAGATTATCATGACTAGGAATTCAAGAAAACCAGGGGTTAAATCTAAGTTCTAAAAGTTTTTAAATTGTTTCTTTAGGAAACATTATTTGAACTAATTTAGACTCAGTTGCCTAGTAAAACAGAGAAAAAAAAAAAAAAACCAAAACCTACATCAGATGAATAGAAAGTATAAATGACATACTGAAATAAGTATCATCTAGTACACTAAGTACTAATAAATATTGGTTATTCGGACTCATTAATATTTTAAGCAACATTGAATAGATTCAATTAACAGCCTATAGCAAGGTCACAGTCCCTTATCCTAGAATATTTCCACACCGCCAGGTGTCAGACAATGTTTGGTCTCTCCAAAGCGCAATAGAAATGGGAGGCAAGGTCTCTCTTAGGCTAAATCTTACCTGTATATTTTATATCTGGTTGTAAATCCTTGACGGTGTCTTTCCACAAAGGATAGGTAGCTCCTGGAGTGGTGGAAAGGCCCCCTGTCTGAAATAAGCCAATCAAATTCCTTGGAGACATGTTGGTCTGTCCCAGCTGGCTCCTGGTGGGAGGGCTGCACTGAGATACGGCCCCATACAAACAGGAAGTAGAGGAGCTCAATAAACCTCCAGTTCATGCTTTTCTGCCGGCCTTTTTCCTCTCATTCTTGCTCCATTCTGTGGAGTCCTGTAGAGAAAAAAAATCAAGGAGAGAGAAAGGAAAGGGGAAGGGGAGAGGGGAGAAAAAGACAGTGAAAAGAAAAAGAGAAGGTTAACATATATCTTCATTAGTAGGCCTTCAGGACATTGTTTTAATGTTTATAAAAACATTACTGCCTTGTTAAAAGCAGGAGACCAATGGTGACTGGGACACATAGTTTTACTTTGCCTTGCTGTTCACATACAATGTGAAGATACACGAACTGCATAGTCTATGAAGTATAGTTTCCATATATATAAAGTAAGGGCATCTCTCTCAGTCCTTGATGAACTACAGATTTCCAGGGACATGTGTTTTAAGGATGAAAGAAATAAATTAATGCAGTAACTAAGTCTAATGCATGCAGGTAGAGTTATGGGACAGAACTGATGTTTGCCCCATGTTCTACCTTGACCAAAAACCGGCCTCTCATTACTGAGACTTGATGAACAGGAGTGCCTTTTTCTTTTATATCACAGGTAGGAACACACTGATGATTTGTCCTCTTTTAGTCTGGTCGGTTAAATGCACAAAGTCTTGTGATGCTCTAACAATTGTCTATTCCGGGTGGATACATTAAGATGAAGAACTCTTACAACAGGGGAAAGGACAAATTTTACACAGTTCAGTGGAAGGTCTCTGGACCCTCGAGGGAGTTTTTAAACAGACTATTCATTTGTTGGTACCTATAAGCTTCAGTGTATCCTTACCTATGGAGAGGACACTAAAGAGCAAGGGTTGGGAAAGTAGGCAGGTCTTGCCAACCTCTATAGTTGGACAGTGGCACTATATTGGACAAAATTTGAATTTTTGAGAGAGACCTTAGGTGGGAATTTTTTTTTCTGAAAAGAATAGAAGCAAATCACCTGCTTTCAACATTTTAAAATTTAGTTTTCTATTTTATCTGGTAGTCAATTGCTAGCTTAACCAGTTGCTGCTTGCCCCATCTTTTTTTTTTCTAAATAAGCTTGCCACACTTCGCATGACAAAGGCAATACATATTTAAGTTGCATCATCTATAAACAATATTGTTTCACGAAAGTTTTTGTTTGCCTTCTTTTCCTCATCTATAAAATGCAATTAATGAGGACACATGTACATTAACTAACATGGTGACTGAATCATCAGGGCAGAGTGCTCCCTTTCCCTCCCAGCACAGAACAAATGCTCAGTGACATTCATGATAAGAATTGTCAGGATCAACATGGTATTAATGCTGTTAAGCTTTGAGATGTAGCTTAGTGGTAGAGCACTTACTGAAACCATTTTGATGTTGTCAACTTAATGATCTTCTAAGAAATACTTTTGTTCACTGTTTTCTTACGTTTAAATAAAGCCTGATTTAGCCTCGGAAGTCACCTTGGATCATGTCATCGGGGACATTATCTTCTTCTATTCCTTTGAAAAACTGTTGTTCTATTCTGTCCACCCAACTCTATTTTCTCATTTTCTAAAAATCTATGTCAGTGGCAATTGTCTTGCCTTATACCTCTTTGTTTCATGTCTGTCTTGTTTACTGGGCTGTGAGCCTTTAGCTGGCAAGAAACTTCAGAAAGCTGTGTTTTATCTTGGCTAGTCATGTGACTGTGAAGTCACAACCCTTCACTAGACCTCATAATTTTCTGGATATCATTTAAAAATATGAGGAGGACACACACATTTTGTGAGCTGTAAAAGCTATATACATGATTAAGTATTCCTCATTTGGTGATTGTCCCAGTTGAACATGGGAGGTCAGCAAGGCTAGGAAACGAGAAATAAAAGAGGGATGCATGGTTCTGTACAGCTGAGTATTTCCCTCACTTGTTCAATTGCACCATTTTATAATGAGATGCCACACACAAAAATAATCTGCCTGTTGTTGAAATCCCCAGCTGTCAGGGTAAGGGAGGTAGGCATGTGTGCTGAGTGTGAGATGGAAAAAGCTAAGGCCTGAGGTTTTGTTCAGATCCTAAAACAAAGCTCTCCATGTTGAGCACAGAACTGTATCAGCGACAGCTGCCAGGATTGTCTGCCAGAGCCCACCAGAGCGGCAAGCAGGGTATGGGAGCAATTGTTCAAAGATTCCTGGAGTGAACTGCAACAAGCTGGAATCCTACTGTGCTACCCATACAGCCTTCTCCAGAGCTTCTGCTGTGAGTGGGTGTGAATGGGAGCCTGGGAGAGAATATTTAACTGTTGCTGTGAAGAGACGGGATTCAGGGCACTTCAGCTTGCAAAAGGTTATGTATCTAACACTGGAATCGGGTGTGTGTGTGTGTGTGTGTGTGTGTGTGTGTGTGTGTGTGTGTGTGAGGGAGGGAGGGAGGGAGGGAGAGAGAGAGAGAGAGAGAGAGAGAGAGAGAGAGAGAGAGAGAGAGAGAGAATCTCCAGCCTGTCATCCTAGGAGTATATAAAAAACTGTTTAACCAAGTTTCTCACAGCCCTAGGAACACCTTTGTCACAACCTTACATCTAAAGTGATATTCTTTATATCTGATGGATAAAGACTAGGGTTGTTACCAAAAACCCCAGCATATACTGGAGGGCCCCTTTTAATGGCATGGGATAAGAGATATTAATGGCTCCAAAATGAGACTCTCATACAATTCATTTTACCATGACCCCAACAACATACTCCTGTCTTCTAGCTTCTGTAAAGTAGTTATACTTTCTGCCTTTGTCTTGTTTACCTAATGCACCCACATGCCTCTTGGCTTTGAATGTCTGTGAAAATCTAAATGATAGGATTATGTGAGGTTAGAATGTATTTCTGTTGACTTAAGAAAAATCATAGCCTGGATGGAAATACAGCTCAGTGGTTGAGAGTTTGCCTAATGTGCATTAAATATTGGATTTAATCCCCAATATTGGGAAAAAAAGGAAATTTAAAAGAGAAAAAAGGAGAGGGAGGTGGGCAAAGGAGAGGGAGGTGGGCAATCATCTAGCAATGAGCCACATACCCAGCCTTGTGTGAATATGAAAATCTGATTTCAGGTCACCAGCTCTCTTGTAACAAAAACAAAACAAAACAACAACAAAACTGGTGTGACCATGTGTGCTTATAAACTCAGCTCTGAAAGGCAGAAACAGAAAGATCTGAGAGCTTGCTAGTCAGCCAGGCTGGACAACCAAAGAACTTCAAGGCTCAGAGAGTTACCCTACTGGGGGGTGAGCAATGTGGGGATAGATAGAGGAAGACACCCAACTCCACATTTCTGTGTATAATGAAAAGCTTCCTTCACTCTGCCTCATAGCTCAGTTAAACTACCATTCACATTCATCTTGCAAAATCAACAAACAATAGATACACTGCAAATAGAATCCCCTGTGCTCCAGGACCATGGTAACTGAGCCACACAGCTTACAGAGAGCCCTCAGAATCTTCCAGAACAAATTTGAGAATACTTGATTTTCTAAAAGGTTCATAAAGGGGTTTCCTACCACTGGCGATTTCAACCTAACAATTCAGGGCTAGGCTAGTTGTGTACCAAATGTGGCCTTTAATCCTTGTGACCTTCAAGGAATCATAGGCACTACTGCCTGATACACTAGTTGACCCAGAAGAGCTGACACAGGCTGAAACATAAAGATCATTTGGTGTTCATGGCTGAACTGGACTCTTCATCTGCCCGCAATGCCAAGAAGTGAATCAAGTTCACCTACACATCTGTTTTCTAATTGTTATATCTGAATTATTTACATCAGAAACAGACACACACAAAGAAAAAGATAACAATAGCAGGTCCCTAGCAATCCATACCTAGTTCATTCTCTGGAGTCTCTACAAGGATTACTGGACCAAGGCTCACATTTTGGACCAGAGTGCAGGAAGGGAAGTCCCTACCCCTGCCTCAAGTTTCCCTGAGGACTTTGGTCAATAATTACATCTTGAATGTAGCACATAGCCCCTGATAGCTCCAGCTGATCCATTTGGGTGGTCTCATCAGGGCTTTTACCTCCAAATCTGGGTCTTCACTAATAGGAAGACCTAAAAAGCTGAAAGAGCCTGGCTATGTTAATTAACTCCCCTGAGTCTTGGTTTCCTGCAACTTTTAGAGTACAAGCAGGAATTGAACACGGTTTTTTAAATGTTGCTATTTCATCTTTGGTTTCAGCTGAACCGAACAACCATTGACATACCAGCCACATTCTGAATGGAGGTCTGTGACCACCATATCACACTTACCAAATAGGCAGCCAAAGTACACTTAGATGTATTCTTAACCTCTCACCCACATCACAGCATACAATGTCTTTAAGACTAAGAATTAGATTTGAGTGGAAGCTGACAATGCAGAGCCTCCCACCCTCTCGCTAAACTCCTCGGGGAAGGGGGTGAAAAGGGGAAAGAACTCCTCCACCTCCATCTTTGAGAAGAATTCTCAAACAGAACATTAAATGTGCCCTACAGCTTAGGGAAACATGATAGAGTGCTGCCTAACTCATGCCAGAGAATTCTAAAAAAAGATTGCTAAAGAGAGGAGTAGAAAGAGGCAGGCTGAAACCTGGCAGAAGAGCAGGAAAATGACTGCCTGAGGCATGGGTAAAAGGAATGTGCAGCCTCCCCCTTCCCATGGGCTAGAGATGGGCCACATGCTAGAGAAAGTCAGGGGAAGTTACCTAGCATTCCGCCTCAGAGCAGGAATGAGTCTAAGTACAAGGAAACTAGAATGGTGCTGTCATTTACCCAGGGCCTAAGGAATGAATTACAGCAACACAGCTGACAAGATATATATTTGCCCACATCAAAACAATTAGTAACAAGAGAACTGGGTGGAGACAAAGGAGGAGGTTCATGCGGCGGGACATAATGACATGACTCTGTGATATCAGGACTTAGGAAATGGATACGGAAGAATCTCAAGTACCAAACCAGCCTGCACCACAGCAGCAAGGCTTGCTGAGGGCTCAGAGCACCAAAAAAATGTTATCAAAGAGAACTAGCCAGGGAAGGGATTCTGTCTTCTTCACTTGTCAGTTCTTCACCAAAGCTTGTGTCCTTAGGAAACCAAGGAGTCGGAAAAGTATAGCAGGCAGGGGCAGGCACAGTGATAGTGCAAGAAACAGAAAACTCTGAATAGTGAGATCTACACTGCTAATAAAATGATTTATTTATGGTAATATTCTATATTCTAACATGATACAAACTTGCCAAAAAGACCAGGAACCTATGTACCAGTTCCAAGAATGAATGCTTGAGAACATCAGTGCCACAATATTTCTGTCTTATCTCCAAATGAGGACCTCTGCTGAAAAGCTGTACATATGCCCATGACTAAAGCTGAGAGGAGGCACCTGGACACCTGGTTCAGACAACTAGACTAAGCAGCTTATCCCACCACCCAACACCTCACCACAGTTTCTATCAAAAGTTCTTTTAAAAAGCCCCAGACAAAGAACTGAGTGTTGTCCTCTTCCCTAGGACCCATCCAGCAGGATAAGAGCCCTGGGGATTCTCCCTTTCTCTTAAGTTTCCTATATTTAGATACCTCTTCCTAAGACTCATCCTACCTTATCTGGGAACTCCAGTCTTTCAGTTTATGACACAAGAACCAACCCATATTATTTCAAGTTTAATATTTAAACCAAGATTGCACATAGTAAAGAGAAGTGAGCTAAGATGTTTCGTGTGCGTGCTTGTGTGTATGTGTGTGTGTGTATCTTTAATGACCCACACATGACACTGCATGCAAGCAGATATCAGAGAACAACCTGAAGGCGTCAGATGTCTCCATCCAGCATGTGGGATCTAAAGAAGAATCTTAGTTCATCAGGCAAAAAAGTAGGCACCCTTACCCTATGATCCATCTCACCAGTCCAAAACTATTTTTAAAGTAATCTTAAAATATCCAATCTTGTATAAACCTTTATCAAACTATCAGGAAAAATCTCACCTCAGAACAGGTTTAAACAGTGGAAGAAAGCACCACACAGATTTGATTCTGTTTCCCAATCTTGTTATAGATATCCTATTCAGCCAAAGTAAAGGTTCACATTAAATGCAACTCTGAGTCCACTTCAATTAGGCTGCAATGTAAAAGCCTAACTAACTACAATTTCAATATATGACTCAAGACATACAAGGTAAGAAAACCGATCAAAAATTCTGTTAAATATGTTTATTGCTGATTTCCAAGTTGCACCTCAATTATCAGATAACTACAAGTCACCAAAGGCAACATAGTGCAGACCACAATCCTTGCAGCATACAGAGCCTGTCCTTTTCCACTTATAGGACGCTGTGATGCCATAGACTGTATATGTGCTGAGTGATACATCGCTGAGTGTTATTTTCTCTGATTGTCACTAAAGCAGTGGGCATGTGGCTTAAAGTTAATGCTCTTCCTCCAAAACAACAACTGTGGACTGGCAATAATTGAAGCAATTCAAGGCATGTGAACCAGAAAATAGCAGAAACCTATAGAGGGCCAGTCACAATATGTCAAAATAGTATTATCCAATCACATTTGCCAATAGCTGGAGAGAACTAGTCAAGATATTCATGAAGAAAGATACACTGTGGTTTTACATTCACCTTATTAATGGTGACCTCCACTTAAGTAGCTTTTGAAAAAAAAATGACAATTGAGACAGACAATTGTGTTAATGAAATAACATATGTAAAAACTTTACATGCTTAGTCATTTAGCCATAGGAAAAGTATTTTCTCAACATTTTGGTTGTGAATCTTAGCTTTTAATGACTGTACCCCACAGACTTTTTTTTAACTATTATGTTTATTGTAAAAATGGTTTATGACTCAATGGGATGAGTTCTAGTTCTAATTTGTAAACTCTGCATTTTAACTGATAAGCACTTCAACTTCTCTATAAAATCTCACAGATTTCTCAAGTTTAAAATAGTCAATACTAAACATACCATTGCTCTATCAAACATGACCTTCTCCCTTTATTCTCTGTTCCAGTGGTCCACAAAATATCCTAAACCATTCCTTTGAGAAGCTTGGAACTTTTCTTGACATTCAATCACCATCTCTATATCCCATCAACATACATTCTTTCATATACATCCAGTTAATTTGACAATAAAGTTTCCACCTATTATCATAGTAAGCTCAGTGATCCCTCAGAAATGGATCTTCTACAAGTACGTTTACCCTTTTGGAATATTCCAAAGTAGTACTACAAACATTCATGATTCTCTACCACCTTTCTAACCTAAGCATACCTTGCCAATAGGATTTATTTATTGATCTAAGCACAGCTAATGGAGCATACTAGGGGTGTCACCATTCTCCCTTCGATGCTCTCCCCCCTTAGTTTTGCATTCAGCAACCCTTTCTCCCCGCCACTCAGTTCTCATCTCAATGGCACGAACGAAACCTTAAGACCTGCATGGCTCAATAGTTTTGCTTATTTTGTTTCCTCTCCTTGCTGTGTCCATCACCACTCTCCAGTTTTATATTAGACATGAAAAACATAGACATTATACTATATTTAAATCTGTGAATGAGAGCCAATAATAGACCATTGAGTACATGCTACATCTAGATAACATGTCAAATAACTTTTTATTCTCCATACCTTAAAGATCTACAGAACAAACTTATCAGTGAGATAAATTTCAGCATATATATATATAATATATATATATATAATATATATATTATATATATTATAGACCACAAACCTCAGCTCTGTTACAATGTATTTTATTTTTACAATGTCACATGTTCTAAAAATATCACATTGTACAAAAGTGTTAGAATTTAACTGGATTCTAAGCCAATTATTTGTTCTATGGCAGAGTGCTTTAATACATCAGTCTATGAATGCAAGGCATCCTTAGCAGGACAATCACAAGCTGTCACAAAAGTGCTGTGAAGATGCTAATGAAGAAAATGGGAAAAACGCCAACCTGCAATATGTAAGGTCTAGCAATACTGAATCTAGAGAACACTAACATCCTGATTAAAAGCTGAAGTATGTAGACTTTTTATGTGATTTATGTGAAGTGTGTGGAATTCTTGTGATCCTAAGTATTACATTTGAAATTAATAGTGTAATTATAAGAGGAGTGTAGTATTACCCATTTCATAAATATTTCATTTGAGCCACATTTAGAAATGGGACGGTCTGAGTTCCTACATTTTGAGCCTTCTCCCCAGGTTATCAGCCATCTCAGCAGGCAATCTTTCAAGAGTAGTGAAATAACATTTCAGAGTGTTTTTCTGTGCTCATTCGTGGAAATGCATCAAATATCTATTGAGTCCATGCTATCCAAATAGGCTCTTACAGACTGCGATACAAGCTAGAACAGAAACAGCTGATTTCTGAAAAGAAACTCATAGAAGGGACCCTTCAGAGCAAGGACAGAGTATGCCTATAGAGCCTCTGGCTCATCTTTTCAGAGAATGCTTCTTGACCAGGAAAAAAAGCACAGGAAAAAGATTGAAAAAACAGAATTACTATGGAAGCAGTTTTAAAGAGAGGAATCCCAGACAGCAAAGCAAGAGCCAACTGCTACCCCTTGTCTCCTACTTCACTTCTATCTGTAGTTAAAGCTGGCACTTGGCTTTTATCTCCTTCTGTGTGTGCCCAGTTCTGGGAACCAATCGTGTGGTAGAAACTAATCAATATTTATTGAGTGAATGAACTGTACAAATCAAGAGCTAGGATCACTCCCATGAGATCATAGCGGACCACTGACAGCTTTCAAGCAGAACAGTCCTGTTGGTGTTTTAGTTTTGATTGGTTTAACTGTAAGGGATACTGGAAAGTTTTTAAAATGATAGTAAGGTAAAAAATGGAGAGAGCTAATTAAATAGATCAGGTATAAGTGGCACGAACAAGCTCTCTCATACAATAAGAGAAAAGAAGAAAAATAGCAAGGTTTAGTGGGTGGGTAGGTGAAGTGAGGAAGCACCTATGTATGGTGACTCCTCGGACTGGATTGGTGATTAGAATCAAGGATGATGCCATGCATGATAACAAGTAGTAAAGGCAAAGAATTTAACAACTACAGTGTTACACAGCATAAGACCAGAGATGCCTATTGTACTTCAGGGAACAGAGGTGGTAAATAGTAATTAGAAACTGAAGATTCCAAAGAAATTTAAGCATGAGCGGAAGACTTGGAATAGACATACATTAGTGTAGAAACTTGGCAGGTGAGAACAGTGGCCGCCACAGTTCTCCATTCTGCCTATTAGAGATGGGATACAAGTGGCAATGAAATAAATTTCTTCTCATGGAAAATGCTTTTTATAAATTCAGAAGTCAGCTATAATTAAAAAAGAAAATTAAAAGTATGGGAGAGAAAAGAAGTAAGTGCTCATTGAGAAAACAATATGAGGCTTAAGGTTGGAATAAAATGCCAGAGATACCGGGTAATTAAAGAGAAAGATGAAAATGTTCATGACTTTAGGGATCCACTATGAGATAAAGCTGTAAACCTCAAATTGCAGATCAATGGACTGAGTTTTCCAGATACAACAATACAACCCATTATTGGAGCAAAGGAAGAGAAAGCATAACTCAGAGAAAGCAAATTTAAAAAAAAGCCTCTTAAAAAGGGAGCGCCCTTAGGGAACTGACATTTAATTTAGCCTATAGTTGTTTAAGTTAGTATTTGATAGATGAGAGAAAAAGAAAAAAAAGAAAAAACTTTCAGATCACAGGACCAGCATCAGCAAAACCAGTTTAACATAAAAACTTGCCCACTAGTTACAAATCAGTAAACCAGTCGTGACTCTAGATAGAGGAGTGAGTTAAGAATAGTATTGTTCCCCCCACAGAGGTATATGGAAGAGCAAGGAAGCAAGGAGGATGATGAAGATGGCAATGGACCCACGTAGGTATTAATACTAAGACAAAAACTGTTCAATATAGAAAGCTCAATATGGCTTTCTGGGGAACTGATGTCTCTGAGTTTTGCCCTATGTTTACTCTGTGCTAACATTCAGTAGACAAAATGAATAAAACACAGATAACAAACACCTGACACAAAGTTATACTCTTTTTTTTTTAAGGGTTTAGACACTTGGTAGTTTATTGTGTTGCAAGTTGATAGGACCATTCAGGATCTTCTACTACCATTTGGTTCTTAAATTTATTAATTTTTTAAAAGAGATGTAGACTTGAACAGAGTTCCAGAGAATCCACACAACAGTCAGCCACTTAGCTCAGGGAAGCACTATCACCTTCTCAAGCATATGCAACCCAGGATTCAACTGTCTTTTAGCGTGCTTGTCATCATGTTAGAGTCCACACCATATTAATGATGCTGACAGAAATAACTTATAAACACAATTAATTGCATCAGCTGTGCCAAAACATTTACAAATCTATATTTCAGTTTGTCTCTGTGATGGGGATACTTTGTGCTAGGTTGCTTGTTTTTAAGAATTATTTTAAGACAAGTCATTAAATGTCCTGGAGTTGGTGTCACAGGCAGCTGTGAGCTGCCAAGCATGTGTGTGGGGAACAAAAATCAGGTCCCCCGGAAGAGTAGCAACTGCCCTTAACTGCAGAGCCATCTCCTAGCCTTCTAGGTTTGAATGTCCAGAATCATCATGTTCCCTATCACTAAGCACTTTGTCAAGAAGTTTTACAGCCCTGAAAAAGACAAAACCCAGTCTGTCATTGCCCTTGCTTTCTGTGGTACTCTCCTCCTTGTCCAGCGTGCTGTGCTCCTGCGCTGTACTAAACTGCTCATCCTATTTTGCTTGAAAGAATGAACTCACAACTCACCAACCATCTGACAATTTTTCCTATGCTACTGTATTTTTTTGTTTGCAATCCAAAGTATAATCAGGGAACTAAAGGACAGCCTAGCCTACAGAGTAAGGCTAATTAAGGGAAACAACAGAATAAGCAAAGAAGAAACAATAAAATGCTGAAGGAAGACCAAAAGAGACCACTGAGAAACAGGAGTGACCTCACTGATGCTAAAGTCAATGCTGAGGTTTAATGCTAGGATTTCTCAGTTGCTTAGGTGTCTTTCTGCTTGTGTTCTTTTTAACTTGTACAGCATGGGAGAAACAGCCAATCTTTGCTTTTAAAATTCACGTTCCCTCCAAATTTCATCAGAAAATTTCACCAGAATCTTAAAATACTACCAGATTTTTTTTTTTATTTCAATAATAACAAATCAGGACTCTTTGGGACATATTTGGAGGAGGGGAGAAAGCTGGGATCAGCCCCCCGGGTATTCACTGAGGTTGTTACCAGGCATAGGCTGTGAATATTCAGCCGCATCTAATCCACCTGTGCATAAGAAATGAAGCTTGAAGGTTTTAAGCCAGAAAGGAACAAGGTGTTTCATTGGGAGCTCAAGGAAGGGGGAAAAATGAATATTTCAGATGAAAGGACTCTTAATCTTCAAAACATAATCCATTTTTCGTACCAAAGCCCCTTCCAGCTTAGGAAGTCTGCTGAGGCCTCAAGTCAGGCAAACAGCTTGTGTTTTGCAGATTAAGGGGCCTTTGGCCCCAAGGATCCCTCTTTTGTGAAACTCTGAAAGAGAGGCCTAGTTTATTTCTAGGGCTCCATCTCCCTGATGGAGACAGCCCTCAATGCATTCTGAGGACAAGACTACTTCCCTGCTGGGTCTGCCACACAGTAGGGAGTTAGATAAATGGAAAAGCTCCTCAAAGAGATCTTTTCCCCAAAAATAACATGCCTGCTTCCTTACCAGGATGCCCCAAATGCTCTTTATAGAATGTATACAACTTTGATATATTGAAAGGTCCTCAAAGAAGATGGCTAAGTTAATAACAGACAGCAGTAGGAGTGGGTGTAAACCCAGCACCTTAGGACCAAGAGGCACACTATCTCACCCCACCCCACCGCCACAACAACACACCACCATTAGCACAATATGAAACAGAATTCTAGAGAATTCCCTAAGATCACATGCCTAAGATTGTACATTCTCTTGTGCTCTTCCTAGATCTTAACCATTTCCACAAGGGTGAGAAGCTTTAAAGCAGGGTCATTTGTGAAACATGAACAAGAGAAAGGCTTAGCTAACACAAAACTAACCTGAGTTAGGATACTTGAATTCTAGACTATTCCACCTATCATTGAAAATGTTAGAGTTGGATCATTGTCACCAAAAATTTAGGACATGATTGTTGTCTATGTATTGTTACTTGAGTCTTCAGGGTTAGAGTCTGGGCCTGAAGTCCTAACAAGCTTGGCTTGGCCATTTATCTGGAAGAGATCAACTAAACAGAAAAGCATTAGTAAAAACAGAGACCTATATATTTGATGTGGCTACATTGGTAAGAGTAACAAAGAGGTCTGGGGACCAACCAAGCCCATCTCTGGGGGCTTGAATCAGGTTTGGGTTTAAATAGAAGATGAGTAATCATGTTAATTAATCTATCATTGGTGTGGTCTTCCCTGAAAGGGAGTATGACAAGTGGTCAGAACTGTGTTGGATATTTTAACTGGAAACAAATTCCTCTTGGTTATAAATAAAACCCTAGCTTTCTCTTCCTTTTGAGATTTCTGGAGAATTCTAATTTCTTGGAGTTCAATGTCTCAAAAGTCTGACAGTGAAATGGAAAGAAATGAGTGTTTCCCCTTACAACATCTTCACTCATGACCTTTACAGTATGACTTGAAAGGTCATGTTAGGTGTTCTATTGCTATTACTGCGTTGTGTTTAAGTTTGTTTCAAGCTTAATTTGTCTCAGGCTATTTCTATGTTGACAGACCCAGAAAAACTCTGCATATGTGTCAGACAGAGAAAAGCAAGTACATCACACACACACACACACACACACACACACACACACACACACACACACACAGAGGGGGGCACCAAATGAGCTCAGTGGGGTGGGGACATCAAGTGAGCTCAATCTTGGCTCGTCTTGGATGAGAGGACACAGTGCCAGACAAAAGACATTGAGTCTGGCGAACTGAATGGATTTGATTTGTCTAAGCCTTAAGAAAGCAAATATTACTGAAATGTTGGCTGACCGCCACTGACTTCCAAACAGAAATGGCTTCCAGATATACTGTGGGTTCTCAGCAGGGTCTGTTAGAGTGAGTGATGGGGTGGCTGTGCACTGCTGAAAACAGAGAGACAGATTATAAAGTTCCCTTGACTGAGACAAGCTAAAAGTACCAGCCCAAGAGGAAGAGCAAAGGTACCATTTGAACCTCTCCCTAAAAGACTCAGTCAACTTGGGCAAACCTCATAATGGCCTCTGGAAATGTCTCAATTAAGGCTGCCTGAACCAAATTACACAATGGTAGGAGTGTAAGACCCAGGCATAAATCCCAATTTAGTCTTCGTTCACATCAGGTGGGCACAGTCTTCCCATGGAATCCAATTTGTTTATAGATGGAAACCAGCTGGACATTCTAAACAATCCCCAAGGACCCTTCTGTCACAGGCATTTTGTAGTGTACCATGGGAGTACCAGTAACTTCCATTTATCATGTGCTTTTTAGATATCTGACTAGTTTTAATATTTGTGTGTACTAATAAGGCACTTATCATGTGCTAGGCATTACGCCTTGGAGGTGATTTCTTAAACTGACAGTCTGCTTTCTATAAGGTCATACTTATCTTTAGAAGGTAGTAAACAGTCCAAAGTCATCCAGTCTAGCCCTCTATCTTCAGGAAGTACAGAATTTGGTGATTGATGATTTGACATTTGTAACATGGAGGGCCGGGCCTGTTTGTTGCTGCCATTTTTGTCCCACCTGGTATCCCACAACTGTTTAGAAAATCACACATAGGTCTCCATAATTTATAAGCTGATTGGCCCATTAGCTCTAGCCTCTCACTGGCTAACACTCACATCTTGATTAACCCATTTTTCTGATCTATGTTAGCCATGTGGCTCAGTACCTTTTTTTAGTGGGGCAGATCACATCCTGCTGCTTCGGTGATCTAGGCAGGAGTGGGAGGAATCAACTTCCTCCTTCCCAGAATTCCTCTGTTCTCATTACATCATTTCTACTTCCTGTCTGGTTTTCCTGCTTATATTTCCTGCCTGGCCGATCAGCGTTTATTTATAACATGATTGACAGATTACAGACAATTCTCCCGCACTAGACGTTTATCATGATGATGTAGAAAGGAATGAAAGGGTTTTCCTCGAGAACCACCATGATCTTTCATGGTCACAAAATTCCCTGGCATTTCCCTTGAGCCTTGTATGCTCTCCTAGTAGACAGTACTTGTGGAAGCTGACACAGTTGAAAAAAATTCTCTCTGTTTGCCTATTTATTAAGTGGTGAATGCATGCCCATACACAAGCCAGGCACAACCGCCCAAGTAGAAGACTTGTCAGAATGTCAGGGTGATATTTTCTCCCCGTGTTCCATAATATTCAAGGTTGTGTAGTCCTTAAAGAGAATCTAATCCAGTTGTTTCATTTTTCTGGAAAGAAAAACCATAATTTATTGAAGGTCCCACTACTAGTTAATGGCAGGAAATCAAAAGTATAGGTTGATTACTGAATACCATTTTTGCTGGTTGAAGTATTTGCCCATTTCTACTGGCACTGCTCTTTCTGATAGGATTTGGTTGTTGTTTGTTTGCTTGCTTGCTTGCTTTGTTTTGGTTTTGGTGTTTTTTGTTTGTTTTTCTAACTTTGCTTTAGAGCAGGGACCATTTCTGGTGAAATCAACATGACAAATCGAGAGTCTCATTACTCTGAAAGCAAGCATACTGGAAGTATATGAGGGAAGGAGAGGCATTGAACTGGGAAATGCACAGAAGTGGTATCAGAGATGATGAGTCTTAAGGGTAGGAGTGAAAGTCAGGGAAGAAACCTGGGAGGAGATAGAACCAGAGTGCTGCAATTAAATGCAGAGATAGAGGCAGGGTAGTTGTATTGGTTTGCAAAAGCAGTTCTGTTAGCCAGCCTGGCTTTTCTTGGTCTGCTGTCTACACGTTTGTGAAGATGCTCACACCCCTCTAGGTTCAGATCTCTAAATCAGCATGCAATGACTATGTAATGGAAGATGGGAGCCAGACACTAGACAGAATGAGAGAAAGAGAACAGAAAGATGGAAATTTAATTCAAGAATGCAGGAAAAATGTATAATAGAGATGAGGTGAAAGAGTCTTACCAGAGCTCCCTAACCCTGTGGAAATGGATGGCAAAGAGTTTTCTTTAAAAGAAGGGCTTAGAGGATAGAAGAGTAAAAGCAAAGAACAACTACTCTTTCACCTTAGTTTCATTTCAGTCCGATTTTATCCTGTCTCATCAGAATACACCAGGTGCCTTGTTCACCTTCCGGACTCAATCCTTTGTTTCTAAATAAACCGTTGCAGAAAACAGTGCTCAATAAATGTTTGATGAGCAAATAATCAGCCTCAAACATTGATTTCATCATGCCATTGATGACAGGCTTTTTTCCACCATCATTTCTTCTACATAAATAAAATCAAGCAGTTCCAGAATATAGACAGTTAACCTTGAGGGATAAAGTACCCAGGAGTAGAGTTTACAAAAGTAGTCTGTCAACAAATGCAGACAACAAATGATAAACACATGCCCAAATCTGTAAGGACAGCAGACTGCTTCTATGTAGGAATAAGATCACTATGTTAGCAACGAGCAAGCAGCCAGGAGAAAATACAAGCTGTTACAGGAGATCTCTCAATGTTTAAATATAGGAAAATGATCTCTCCCCATTCTTCTGGTGATGGTTAAAACTATAACTGACCAATGAAACAATATGTGCATCTACCTGTGACTTCAGGCTTACAGGATAAGGTCCTCACATTTTAATTTAAAAAGGTCAAGACCTTCCCTTAACTAGACCTAGGGCATGCCCTAATTTTGCGTTTGGTTCTATCCAAATCTAATCAATCATATAACCACAGCCACTCTAGTTTCAACCCATGACAAGACTTACATTATCTATAAACACACAACATTTTGTTTGCCTGTTTCTTCAATCTTGATCTGAATGTGCAGGTCACACCTAAGTCTTGTTTGGAATGCATATTTATTTAAGTGTATATATGTTTGTGCCAGTGTTCATTTGTGTGTACCACATTATACAGGTGCTAATGCAGGCCATAAGTTGTTGGAGCGTTTGAGACTGAATGTCCAGGTGATTGTGCAGGGAACCAAATCCATGTCCTCTATAAGAGCAGTACACACTCTTATCTACTGAGCCACCTCTTTAGCACTCGGATATATTTCAAGGTTTCTACTAGTTCTGGTATTTAATTGTAGGTATTTCCTTTTTGTGTTTGCAACTGGCAAACCTGGCATCCCCGATCCAAGCTAACCTTCACTGACTATATGTTCCAACCATATTACTAAATGTCTTTCCTGTATTTGTATATCTATTATCCTTTCCTATGTCCTATCATAGGACATATAGAAAGGTATAGGAAGAGAAAAGCAACTGAAGCATGGCTGTCCCTTCTGATTCACTCAGAAGCCACATTATTTTAACACCAATTTTCATTTCTGGGATTCAGTACCTGTAAAAATAAAGAGCACTGAACTAGAAGGATTCTTTAATCTCAAAAGCCTAGATATAAGGTCAAATAAGGTAAAGATGGAAGAAAGGGGGGATGGAGTATACAAAGGCAAAGAGTAGAAGACATAAAAAAGGAAAGAAAAATGAGGCACTATATGAAAGGGATAGATTAAATACGCTTTTGAGTCTACATTTACCTGTAGAGCAGCTTCTAATGTTTGTTTTCTTTTAAAGGGGAAGACTCTTTCTACAAAGTTATTCAATATTTTAGACTCTATGGGCCACACTATCTTATCCTGATCATTCAGCTCTATCAGTACAGCTCTGGGCAATGGGTGATTGAAAGAACATGGCTGTGTCCCAGTACAACCTTATTTGCATAAACAAGAAGAGGGCCAGACATGGCCCACTGAGCTATTTTGATGACTATTAAGCTAGGTATTAATTAGCTTTTTATTTCTATAGATATTAAAACTAGCTCAATCATATCACATTTTATTTGATCGTTCATTGTAAGCCTTTCACTACTAGAATATCTTTGCTCCCTAAAACATAAACTCTCATCCCTTAGTTTATAAACAAGAACGAGATTCCTATAGTAGAGTTCAAGTATCTTTAGTTCCTAGAACAATGTCTAGCACCAAACATGAACCCAAATCAGATCTTTAGAACATGTGTATGTGTAGATAATGCATGTATGAGTTAGTGAATGCTATGTTAGTGTTTACTTTCAGCTTGATAGAATCTAGAAGACCTGTGAGAAAAACTGAGCATGCCTGTAGATGCTAAAGGTAGTTCTCAACCTTCTTTATGCTGCGACCCTTTATCACAGTCTTCATGTTGTGCTGACCCTCAACCGTAGAATTATTTCATTGCTACTTCATAACTGTAATTTTGCTGCTGTTATGCATCATAATACAAATATCAGTTATGCAGGATATCTGATATTCAACCCCAAAATTAGTCACTAGCCACAGGTTGAAAACCACTGATGTAGAGAACTATCTTGATTATATTAGACGTAGTGGGAACATCTGCCCACTACTGGAAACTCCATTCTCAGACCTCATTCCTGTCTCCTATTTTGTCTAAATGGAGAAAGTGACTTGTGCAGCAAGCACACACCCCTGTATTTCATTGTAGTGCCTTCCTTGGATTGACATCAGCTAGGAGCTAAAGTGAGCCAACCCTTCCTTGGTGTCACTTCTGTCAGGGTATTTTATCACAACCACAGAGCAAATCATGACAAAGTCCACCAGATATTACCAAGCAAATCTCAGGCACTGGCAGTTGCTCTCTTTCAGATTTTTCTATGAAAATTATTTCTCCCATTTTAGAGAATAGGAAGCAAAACATAGAGTGACTTACCCGCAACAAACAGCGTATATTTTAAAGATAAAATATTTGAGTCCAAAACTGTCTTACTATATCTCAACAGGTGTAACTTGGTCTTTCTGGGTTACACGTGGTACAGCCCAAGATTTGAGGTTGATTTCAATTTCCCTCATGACTTCTTTTGCACACTCTTGCTCCAGGTAGCACTGACTTCTCTGGATATTTTCTCCCACTCTCATTCCCTCTTCTGCCCACATGCCCTTGTGTTCAAAGACAGTTCTCCAAGCCATTGATTTAGAACCAACCTCAGCCTCTGTTCAAGGAGGACTCTGGAGCTGTTCTTTTCTTCCAGAAATGACACCTCATGTGATTTTAGGTCCTGGTTTAAAATTCATACCCTATCTAACCCCCAAGACACAGTTAAAGTGATATTACAAAGTTAAATAAGATATAAATCAGGACAATTAAAATAAAAATGGAACAAAGAATACTTTAAACAAGTGAAGGAATAGATGTAACCAGGCACCTGGGATGAACTAATTGATCTGGTTTTAGTTCTGAGGCTCCTGGCAGCTGAAATAAAGTGAAGTTAATTGGCCCCCAAGGGGCTAAAATCCATGAACAGGGTCTCATTAGCATGGGAATCCAACCACTGAACAAAGAAAGGCTGAGCAGAGAGCTGTGACAGTGTGCCCCAGCCCCAGGATGGAGGGAAATATCCAATCCACAACCTAAGCATCATATCTTCTCTGTATAGACACATCACCGCAACAGAAGGAAAGTGCAGTATTTGGGGACAGTCACATTCTCTAGGTCTCTGAAGCCATGATACTCACTGGATCACCTGCACTGCCCTTATCTTCTCTGATGTGTAAAAGGAGTCACCAGCCTTTGCTTATGTCATTGACATGTTGAGATAGTAACATGAATGTGCTAGCTACCTAGTCAGCAATGAGGTAGAGACAATTCATGTTCATTCCTCCCATGGAATAATTGAAAAGCAGTTCCTCATTGTGCACAGCTTTAAAAAAAAATGAACTAGTCATAAATAGGTAACAGCCAGGAACTACATCTGCCTCGGTGTGAAGCCCCAATCATTCAGGCGCCACAGCTACTTTAGGCCTTTTGCAACACATGCCTCTATTCCTACTTATTCTCCACACAATGGAAAACATGATAATTCTTTCATGTCCAGGAAATAGACCTGACGTTAATATACCCAGTCTGCCCATGGGACTTCAAACAGGGCTACTAGGAAGACTGCCTTGTGGGCAACTGGTGATTTGTGAGCAAAATTAACTCAATGGTGTTTGTGATGGCACTAGATATTACTTTTTTCCCTGATCCTTAGATATAAATACTATAAAAAACACTGTCACAGCTGAACCCTACCTGCACTTTTGCTTGAAAACCCACACATAGCATCAATCAAGCAATGCATCAGACCTTAATCCCACGAGACTCTCACAAAGATAACTGGAAGCAATATATATATATATATATATATATATATATATATATATATATATGTGTGTGTGTGTGTGTGTGTGTGTGTGTGTGTGTGTGTAATGACTTTTAACTCAGGGGTAGAAAGTTTCTTTAGCATGCACTAGACCCATAGTTCAATCCCCAGCACACACAGGAAAGAACCAAATTTATTAAATGTGTCACTATCAACTGTTCAATCTTGAAAAAGTCTTCTATTTCCCTTAACCTAAATTTACATCACTATAAAACAGATATTTCTAAAATACATCGGCTGTATTCAACCTTGCAGAGCATCTAATGCAATAATCCTAAGATAAGAAACGCATACTAAATGTTTCCATTATTAGTAGGACACTGTGTCAAACCCAGCTTCCTCCAGTTTATCCAGTATACTGGTACTTTGGCATTTATGCTGCTGTCCAAAATGTGGCATGCCAGGTGTGACGGGAGAGGGCCCATAGCTATATTAAGTGCAGATACAAACACATTGCTCAGCACTGCCTCCAGGGAATGAGATATGGAGTCAGCGAAGAGTGAATTTTCACAGAGCATCCGATTAAAAACACATCAGTGAGAGAAAGCTGGCTATATGGGTCACGTTCTTCAAGTCATAAGCCCTGAAAGTAACATCTGCTCTATTCCTCACCTGGCACCAAGCACTTCTGTTACCCACACACATTTTCCACAATTCTACAGTTCCCTTTAAGGTTCTGATATCTCCAACATGTTTGCTCCGCATGCAAAACACCAGCACCCTGCATGACAGACATCTCAAAGGTGTTCTTACATCTAAGAACCCATCTACTGCTTCCCTCTTTCTCTCTATTTATGTTGGGAGTTTCCTAAGTCAGTGAATCACCCTTCCCGCCCTCAGTCCCTGAAAAATGATCTTGGACAGATACTGTAGATTGAGATGCTGTTACTTCCCTGATGCTGTCTATACAGACAGAGACAGAGATGTCCCAACTCCACAACTGTTCCTAAATCACCTACTCAGAGGTTCTTATTCTCTCTCAATGCATATTGTTCACACAGCCTGCAAGGGATTTCCCCATTGTGCCCTCCTGATAAATTTAATACCTCTACAGTATTCATCTTAAACATCTTTAGTGACTTAACTGAGTTCTTAGTCTTTCCTTCAGAGCCCCTAAGGCATGATAGGGAGGTGATACAGAGGGAAAGAAGCAAGAGAGAGAAGGCTGAAGCAAGAAAACCTCTCTTTCTTTTTCATTTTATTGAGATTCTTCATGTTTTCTTAGTAACTAACATCTCTGAATATATTTCATAGTTTTAAGTTTGGGATAGCTATATATTTTTCATAAATTTGAGGATAGCAGGACGAATTGAAGCAGAACATAAAGGACATTTTAGTTCAGTGTCTTTACACAGATAAATATATGTTACTTTCTGGAATACACACAAACACATACACACATACAGACACATGCACGCACATGCACACACACAAACACACATATTCTAAAACTTTCTTATCATACTCACTATTTATTTTAAGAGTAATATTAATCTTTTTAATTATAATGCCATTAAATATAGAGGCCATATTATCAGTTTATATTTTTATCTCCAACACAAAGCACATGGTAGGCATACAATTTATATCAAATCTTCAAAGTCTTCCAGGATATTTCATATTTTTGCTATAGCATCTAGCAAAAAGGAGAGTCTATCTATACATGTTCATGAATAGATGAACAAGTGGGCGAATGAATTCCAAGATCCTACAGTGAAATGTTTATCGGATATCCTTTAGCAAGGTTGTAAGCCTAACCTCCACATCATAGCTTCCAAGAAAATATATTCAGCTCCAAATATTTGACCATCATCTGCTTGCAAAACTGCATTTACTTTCCTAAAAATGAGCATTAAATTACATTTCTATTCAGAATATTTGTTCATACTTACTCTATGTGTATGGGCATTTGTAGATGTGTATGCATTTGCCCTCTCCCCTCCCCTGTGAGTGTGTGTGTGTGTGTGTACACATGCATGTGTAACCTGAGGTCTTGATGTCAGAATAAAATTCCAAAGTATATTTAAAATAAAAACAAAAAACTTCAGCTTCAGACTTTCTCTCATGCACCATGACCAGCTTCCTTTCACAGCATTAATGTGCATCAGGTATTTCTTCTCTGCATGAAAGTAAAATCATTGTTGAAAAACATCAGATTATCAAATGAATTCATGCAACATCTTGAATGCAGGTAGTAGCCAGATGGCAGCCTAATCTATGGCAATAGGCAAAATCCTGAGCGCCAGAAACACCACAACCCCTGTCTCATTGAATATTCACTAGCACATACACATCTGATTCCACTCACGTAGTGCCCCAAACCTTTCCAGATTGATCCAAATGCAAGAATCTTTGATGAGGATTCCAGATTCCAAGCAGCTTCATTCTAACAACCTAACTTTACTTCATTTCATTTGCAACTCTACTGGCATCTTCTCCTCGTTTCTTTGTGCTAAAGTCTTCACAGCAATGAATTTCTGAGAACAGAAATCCTGTTTCTGGTATCTCTATTGGAAAAACTGCCCCATCAGCTTTACTATTGCAAACATTTCTTATCCAAATGAAATAAATAATTTTACTAAAACTCTTCAAAACACTTTCCAAAGGAGAAAAATACATGGTCCCAAATCTCCACAGCTAACGTCATCTCTTTGGCACCCATTTTACTCTCTTTATCACAGTAACACAGCACACAACTTTAAAGATTCCTTATGATGAAGACTTTTAAAAGTAACTTGAACCCAGGCCTTCTGATACAGGTAAACCTGTTCTCCCAATTCTATTTTTTCTCATGTGTGCCTTAAAGACAAGAGTAATAATTGACTGGGAACCTGCTTTAAAAGTTCTGCTTGTTCAACTCACGCAATTCCCACAATTCCAGATTGGTTTGGTTACTCTCCTTGCAGATAGGGTAAGTGAAGTACTATGTTACTAAGCATTCTGCGTAACTAAATTTGGATGCATGATTCACCTGGTGCAAACTCAGGGCACCTAATAACTAAGTTTTCAAAATCCTGAGACCTTGACTGAAAGCTCCCTACAGGTCTGAGATGCATCAAATATTTGTCGTTGGTTAGAGATTCACCCACTTCTAATATATGTGATGATAAGAAACTCTGGACAAGACATTCCCCTATGTATTATGGCATATACAAAGACATCATTATAGTATCCTCTAGTCAAATGAAGAATGAGAGGCTATTAGTGACATTTAGCCTTTCATGCTATAAAACCAAGTCAAACATATAAGACCGATATGTTGGCAAACTTGAAATCAATTATTTTCCTGTTTCAGGAACGGCCATTTGACTTAAACAAACAAACAAACAAAGAAACAGACAAAAATACAGTGTTTTATAAGAGACCTTATATTTCCCATATCAATATGAAGTCAGAAGGTAAAAATGCTGAAGTAAAAGAGGTTCTACAAATTTTTATACAGGTAACTGGTGAGCATTTGTCCAAGGAGGCTGTTTTAAAAAAGTGCACACATGAAAGAAAAATCCAAAGGCACAGTGCAGGAACACAAAAGGCTGAAGGAAGTGGTGCTTGCATTGCTATTCGCAGGCAGAGACAGAGGAGGAAAAAAATATCATAGACCTTTCAGATCTCAGAGTTTGTGGTTCTATAGCTTTTCCTTCAAGGAATTTAGAATGCTATAAAAATCTAATTATAGAAGAAAAAATAAAGGTTATGAGTTGTTTTATGGCCTTTTCACTTTCAGGTTCTGTCTCCAGTGAATTGCCAACGAAGGCGGCGTCCATGATGTTAGCCGGAAATGTTAGGTATCTGTAGTGAACCAATAAGCTAAATGTGAAGATGTTAATTAACAGAAGCCCAGGAGCCCAACTCCCTTGCAGACACCCATTTCCTTTCCAGATGAAGCAGTAAGTTGCCCAAAAGGATGTGCTTCTAAGAAGCTCCCTTAACCCCAAACACCTCCTTGAAAACTTTAGAATAGTGCCTGGAACTCTACCACCAAAGTGATTCCTTTTCTTGGAATTCTAGAGGATAATCTTACTCTCAAGAATAAATAAACATAATTTGTCCCTTGCTCAGCATCCTCATCCCAGAACTACAAAGACATTCCTACAATGCAAAACTGATCTTGAGGACACTATAAGCAGTCGAATTTTATTTTGGTTCAAGTCTCGAGAGTTACAATCCATGCGGGCAAATAATGTCAGTTTCTTTCAATGCCAATTTCCTTGTAACATTGTTCTTTGTGAGTATTGTCTTTGTGTGTGTGCAATGAGAGACAAATGCAAACTGATGACAGGGTCTGGCAAACAGAAACTGTGCAATGAAAGGCAGCTGTTGTCATTATTGGGTTCCTTCCTGGATCACGCCCGGATCAATGGCTCCCTCCCACCTCTAAATGAGAACTAGAACCAGTTTTCCCATTCCTCCATTTTTATAACCCACGTGTCACTCTCCATCACCTACCAGCACTTGTACCTTTGCTTTCTAGGTTATCTGTAGATATTTTCAGGAACTCCAAACCGATTTTACCCCTCAGCTCTTTTCCCTCAAGTTATCTGTCCTCCTAGAATGTTCTTATGACAGACCTCATCTCTACCCTAAGCCCCCACCGCACACAAACTGTATTATTTATCCTTTTCATTGAAGATTAGTTTCAGATTCATACTCAAAACTAAAGGAAAGGTAAGAGCTATCCACATAAAATCCCCCTGCCCCTTCATATATAAATGGCTGCAAAGCCCACCCTACTTCATATCCTAAACCGTAGTAGATACTTTTGTGTCCGTTGGTGAACTTACGTAGATTGACACATAATTACTACCCAAAGACTATAGTTTACATTACGGTCAGTTTTGGTGTTGCATGTATTATGAGTTCAACAAAAATATAACAACATGAGTCTAATATTACAGTAATACATGCAAGCCTTCTTCAGAATACTGTGTGGTTGTACTAAAATGGTATGTAGCCTTTCCAAATTAATTTCTTTCACTAGTGATGTGCATTAACCTTTACTCGTGTCTTTTCATGTCATAATAGTTCCTTTCTTTTTAGGTCTCCACTACCTGGATATTTCACATTTTATGTTTCCATTCACCTCCTAAGGGACATTTTTGTTTTTTCCAATTTTTAGTAATTCTGAACACGACTGCCAAAAGCAATGTGCAGGTCTCTCATATGAACATAGAATTTCAATTGCTTTAGTTAAATACCAAAGAACATGTCACTGAAAGCACTTGTAAGTGTGTGTTTAATTTTGTAGCACTGGAGATATGCTAATAATTGTGAGGATTGAGAATTTTGGAATGATTTCTTCTTGGACATTCAGCTCAAGGTCGTTCTACCCTCCAAGAAAATGAAACAGAAGCAGACCCATTAATCCATATCAGAACAGTATGCTGCCATGCATGTGAGCTTTTGGAAAGCATGAATTTGCCTTGTTTTGATATGATATAGCAAAGCAGGATAACGTGTATATTGTTCACCCAGCTAATAATCCATTAGTAAATAAAGAAGCAAACAAAATGAACTGGAAAATGAATGGGTTGGCTGGATAGATGCAGCCTAGGTGTAGTATTTCACAATTTGCGGAGCATTTTTGCTTAGTTTAAACCATTTGATCCTCACAGGCTCCTGGGACTTTTTACAGGAAATTCAAGCTCAGAAAGGATGAGAGAGTTGCCAAGTTAAAGCATGGCAAATCAAGGCTTAAGCCTAGGTCTTCCAATGCTTCTCCCACACCAAAATATAGGCCTTTTATTACGAAATGAATGAGAGCTTATTAGAGGACCACAACACAGTGGCTGCGAATGCGACTCAGTTAGGAAAGTGCTCATGGCGCAAGCAAGAGAACCTTAGCTTGGATCCCCAGAGCCCACATGGAAGCTGTATACTGGAACACAACTGGAACACTAACCCTGGTGAGGGGTAGGGTCATATCTGGACCTCTGGAGCTCATTAGTCAGCAAGTCTAGCTGAACCAATGAGCTGCAACCAATAATAGAGACCTTGTCTGAAAAATAAGAGATTGAGAAAAGCACACATATTGACCCTTTACATACTCAGGCATAAGCACTGACATGTACATGGGTATGAGAACACAGACACATGTACTAGATGTATAACAAATACACACACGCCGTGGCGGGGGAAGGGGGAGAAAACCTCAGTTCAAGAGCCTTTCAAGAACACAGAACACACAATTATGAGAACAAAACTAATGACTCCATTTGGAAGACAAAGTGAGAGGAAGCAACGTGGAAGTGCCTAGTCAATTGCAGGCGCGAACTGAAACCTCAGTGGCAGTGGCTGAATACAGCAGGCATGTTAGTTGGGAGAACAGATGATCAAAAAATACCAAAAACAGATTTCATCAATTTTCCTACTTCACCAACTCCTGGCTCTACTTCCTGCCCAGCATATCATGATACATCTGAGGCTTCAGCCCTTGGAGAAAAGCCGAGAGATTTCTGCAAATGTTTTCTCTTTGACAGATGGAGCAGAAACTGAGTAGCATTACAAGGAAGATGGATCGATGCATCACATTTGCAACAATAAAAATGCAGCAACGGTTAAAAGCAGTCTTGGTTAAATAGAAGTGGGAACCCAGGGTTGGCCTAAACCTTTTTTTTTTTTTTTTAATTAAAAGTGAAGCAGAATTTCAAAGTTCTATTTCAGCCCCTCCAAGCTTCAGTGCAACGAATGCAGAATGTTTGTGCATCTCGGCTAGATGTCAGACAGCATAAGATTTATATGAGTTCAGGACTTAGCCAGGGAAAAACCCCAGCACAGGAAACTGGGCAGCCCCACAGACATAAATGTCTGGCTACTTGAACCCATGTTACTTCCTCCTCTTTCTCTCCATCTTCCGCGTTGAGGAAAAACACTGGCATTTACTTACGCTTCCCATCTCTGTTTCTATCTTTGCCTACGTTAACCTTGAGATGTGTAATTAACAGGGGCCATTCTCAGTTCACCTGACATGGGCAGATCTAAGTGCTATTCAAATGATTTGGAGATCTGACCAGAGACAGAGAACATTGGATGCTAGGCTACTGCCTGTCTCAATACAGAAGACACATCAGCATCTAAAACCTGCTGGAGTCGGGAGTCTCTGGTCACAGCTACTCTTCGGAACTATTGAATAAACTTTCACTAAATGCTCAAGGCAGAGCCATACCCAGAACACACTCACTTATTTACATACAGATACAACCCCCTACACATACACACACACACAACTATATTCATGAACCAGACCACTCGATACATTAAATCCAGTTTATCTAGCATCTATGGTATCAGTCATAACTTCAAAACAAGAGACATATTTGAAACATCATTCAAATAAACTTGAAATGGTTACTTAATAGTTATAAATACAAATACATTAATATTTATTTAAGCACTTCCTTCATTGTTAGAAAGATTATAGCTGCTTAACAAATGTGTATCAAAACCATGCAAGCATTTACATGCCTTACCTCCTGATGAGAACATTCATTTCCATGCAAGTTTATTCACATATGAATACATTTAGAAATCCATGGGTACATTCAAGCAGAAATGGCACATTCTCATTTGGAAGAGTTAAGCTCACTATCTGTGTGAAACATATGTCCACATACACATGCATGCTGTGAGATAATGCTCTTGTATCCTGTAAATATTAGTCACTTATATTGGTTTAATAAAATGGTAATCGGCCCAGTAGCCAGGCAGGAAGAATAGGTGGTGTGACCAGACTAGGAGAATTCTGGGAAGAGGACTCAGTCTGCAGTCATCAGCCAGACAAGGGAAGCAAGATGAGAACGCCTCACTGATGAAAAGGGACCAAGCCACATGACTAACATAGATAAGAATTATGGGTGAATTTGTTTTAAGAGCTAGTTAATAATAAGCCTGAGCTAATACGTCAACCAATTTATTATTAATATAAGCCTCTATTTGTTTCTTTGAGACTGAACAACTATGGAACCAGGCAGGACAAAAACTTCTATCTACACATGCAAACTACACATACACACACATATGCACAAAATGCACCATACCAACACGCCATACACACTCACATCACATATCACACATATCACAGCATACACAAAAACCCACCCACAATGCTACCATACACACATACCAGATACTACACACAACACGTAACACACATACCACCCATGTTCACACCAAAACCACATACCATACCACAAATACTATACACACATCTCTCATACCATACATACACACATATATCATACACACATTCTCTCACTCCTCTACACATACCATATAGTATACAAAGTACTATACTCTATATAGACAACACTTAAACAGAAATACACACATATGTATACTTGCACATGTAAACCACACATACAGCATACACATTTACATACCACATACAACACACACACAATGCACTTCACAAAACACACACATCCTAAACTTATCACACATATATACACACTCTTCTCTCTACACACACTACACAAAATACACAAGCAGGGTAAACATATATATAACATACACACATACACACACATGCACACACACACACACACACCACCATCATTACCACTACCACTTACAAAAACACACAGCTCTCATGATCTCACTCTACACACTTCTCTAAATCAGGTTCTTCCTCTTCCTGTCAAAATAGACCACTGAATATGAAGACCTGTAAGAGAACATAGAATCTGGAAGAAATAAATGTCACATATAAAACAGATGCCAAGATTAAAATAAGTCTAGATGGTCTGAGCCAATGTTTCACAGGAAACATAAGGCAGAACGCAGATCAACAGTGGTTTATCATGTGTACAAAAGAAGAAGAGCTGTGGGTAAGAACAGGAATAAATGTATCAGTCACCAGACAAAACTGCCCTAGACACAGCATAAAAATCAGAGTGCCACACATGAGTATTAGGCTATCTGAATCTAGCATTGTCCTATGACAATGAGTATTTAGAGAAATGTTTTTCAAAATGACGGTCAAGATAAAGACTATAACAGAGCTGGCCAGTGAAAAAAGATGTTAATTCTATTTTGCTTTAAGCGCTCTTTTGTTCTTTTGTTTGTCTTTGGTGTCAATAAAGACAACCATCACCCTGTCAGGAAATACTATAACATCCAAAAAATTTATGTGTCATCACCATGGATGATATTTGGCCAATGTGTCTACCATAAGTATTATAAGTATTTCATCTCTCATGTGTATATTGTATATGCATATTTATTTAAGAATAATCTCTAAGTTGCTATACATATATTTTTCATGAATTGAGAAAGAAAGTAAAGAAGACAGCTACTGGTGCCATCTTCTAAAAAAAAATCTCTAATGTCATAATCCTAGGACTTTCAATATTTGATGGTACTAAGATTGGATTTTTTTTTCATTTCATAAGTGCTCCTTTCTATGAGTCTATGAGATTCTAACTCTTAAGTTTTTATTATACTAAGATTCTGTGATTTAAAATTTTGATAGCTTCTAAAATTCTACAACTATGGTTCTCAAATGTCAATATTATAAGAATTTAACATTTATAGCTTACAATTTGAAGATCAATTCTCTTGATGAGAATGAGGTCACTTTGTCATTCTCTGAAGCACAAAAAACCCCAGAGGTCAAAGTAGCCAACTGGTGAGGACAGAGAGACTATGAAACAGAAAAAAACACCTGTAAAGAAAAGTATGAGCATGCCACTTGTCTCTGAAGGTACATCTCTTTGCCCATTTTTGTCTTCAACTTCATGTTATGGTTCAAAGTATGAGAATATTTACAATACAAGTACCATGGAAGCAGAACCAGTGGTTTATCTTAACCTCTAACATGACTCCTGCATGCCAGAACAGAAAGCGTCTAGAACTGAGATAGCTGGACTTGCTGTGGCACATGTCTCTTCCCTCTGCCAATGTTTTCTTCCAATATGTTTTGTCCTTTCCCTCTTCTGGTCTGCATCCTGCCGTATTATCTCTTAACACTTTAAATTTTTTATGAAGATTAGTTACACAGTCTTCTTAGAATCCAATGATTATTTATCCCATTATATAGATAATGAAGCTGAGGCTAAACATGAGGTGATAGAAAAAAAATGGTGAAGCTGAAATTGTTGACTCCAACTTCAGAGCTTTCCAAATCCCATAGTCACCCTATACCATCCTTCTAACCAATAAAAATATCAACTCCACAAAACACTGAGAAACCCAAAACTCAAATCTGAGATCACTGCTTTGATTCCTCAATATAATTCTAAATACAATTTCTCAATCAATGCCAACTCTATTTTATGATATCCAATACTGTTCTTCCATACTGAACAGTTCATTTAATTTTCTAGCCTTTTTTCTCCTCCTGAGAGTGCTGTACATGGCATGTGTTTATTTTTCAATTAAAGCAAATTAAACTTAATTCTGTTTTGAGAACTTTTTTTTTTTTTTAAATTTCACAGCCCACGTTGAGATAATTGAGACCCTGCTGTTTCTGGAAGCTGTGTTTAGAGAGAGGAGGCCCTGATCTGACACCACCTTAAAGAAGCCATCTTTAACCCCTCCCTTCCCTCTGTCTCACCAACTGTGTTTCTCTAGGCCGTCCACTTCCCTGCCACTGTTCTAGTGTAGAGGTGCATCTTCTGTGCAAGAGCTATACCACAATCATGACCTGCAGAAGGGCTAGCAAGGCCTTTCCTTACCCCCTCCCACATCCTCTGTCATTCTCAATGGTAGATCTAATCAAGTCAACAACTCTCTTGTAGTCAGCAAACATTGTTTCAATAGAAATTAGTAGATCTAAGTCCTGAAGCTCTAAGTAGCCAGCATTTGCATTAATCCTCTAGCATGCTCTCAACACACTGTTCCTACTCATCTGGAATGGCTCTTCCCTGCATCCTAGCTATGCAGCGTACAAGGCCACAGGGAAAGACCTTTTCTCTGCTCCTCATCATATGTAGGTGCACTCCAGCTTCAGCACCAGCCACTTCACACAACCTCAGACTGTATGTCTGTCTGCTCTCAGACTGCCAATGGCTTCAGATCAGGAAACCAACTCTATCCATAAAAGTAAAAATAAGAATCAGATATGTAGCTGATCCTCAAGAAACATGCCTCAGAAAACATTAATGAGATGTGAGCAGTAATATAAGAGCAATAAGAAATAAGTTACAAGAGGACACAGGAAGGGGAAAAGCAAAAAAGTGCATTACTATAGTAACCTAATAACAGTACTAACAAAAAAAGACAGAGAGAGAGAAGGAAATGGAAGTGAAGCTTACATTAAAGCAATGAGGAAACTTCTTTTTTATCTTATAATAATTTTCTTAATATGATTATAATTTCCAAAATAATGTATATCATCAAAGTTACCTAAACACAAATTTCCCACAAATATAATATTCCTATATTTGCAAAGAGGATAGATTTTCTACTATTTGGAATTTCTTATATGTCACATGGAGTACTAATATTAATTGAAAGAGAGAAAGTTGAAATTATAAGGTCAAATAATTTTGAGAACACTTGAATTAAGGATAATTAAATCTTCCTTGTAGGATACAAAAGAATCTTTAAAATGTTTATGTTTATAATATAATACTTCCCTCAAATGTATTATGCTACCCAGTGTACTATCCTCAGAGTTTTCAAAACCCCAAGCAAAACAAAATAATAAAATAGTGCCTAATCAGAATGTTATGGAAGGAGAATGATTTTAGAACTGGACGCAGGGAACTGGTATTCTAGGCCTCAGGCTTGTATGATTGAATATGACGTCTGTCAGGTCAGTCCCTGTTGTTATAGTCCTAAGTTTTCTCATGTGTGTGTATGCTCATGCTTGTGTGTGTGTGTGAGAGAGAGAGAGAGAGAGAGAGAGAGAGAGAGAGAGAGAGAGAGCGAGAGAGAGAGAGAGAGGAGGGTGTGAGCGTGTGCTGTCAGTATTCAGGTGTGTATATATACTTTGGCACATGTAGAGATGAGAGGACAACCTCAAGCACCAATGTCAATGCTCACCTTTCACCAGATTTGGTATAGTCTCTTGGTAGTTGCTGCTGTATACTGGTGAGCTTCAAGAAATTCTGCCTGTGCTTCTTACCTTGCAATAAGAGTTTTATGATAACAGTTGCATGCTGCCCTGTCCAGCTTTACAGTAGTTTAGTGGATCTGAACTTGGGTCATTATGCTTGTAGATGTACATAAAGGATGCACATTATTTACACTCTGAACCATTTGCTCTGTCCTTGATTTCTTTACCTGTCAAAACAGTGGACCAGTTATGTAGAGTGTTAATCTTAGCATAGCGCTAATATTCTATGATTCTGGGATAAAGACAAACAATCTTTATTAGGTTTACCATGTTCACCACATTCATTTATTCCCAGGAGCCTGAATTTTTCATGTTCATCTCCAGGGCAACCCCTAGCCTTCACCTTTCTGGAAGGCTCAGAGAGACACACTTTTAGTCCTGAGTTCTATTACGCAAAGAATGTGTTTCTATTGGAGCCTATCTTAAAGACAGAACATACTGTTGTGATAGCAGTTGATCTGCCAACAGCAAATGTATGCTGTGCATTCTGATAACAAAGGTGACATAGAACAGTTTTACACTAGCCTTTTCTTCCCAGGAACCCCCAGGGGTATGTCTAAGACATACTTGGCTTGCAAAGATCTTAATACAATGTCTTAAATAGCAATAGAAGTTGAGTACAATGTGTTCAAGTCATTGTCAAATTCTTGAACCTTCATATTCTGATCCTATCAAATATAATGAAGCAAAGCGGGTAAGAAGAGTTACTTGGTTGCAGGCAGAAGATGAAGAGATGGGCTAATCTCACTTTATCACCTTCTCCCTACTTCCAAAGTGACTTCAGAATGGTGCTACGATCCTCAAGCCTTCACTTCATACATGAGAAAATGGAGGTTCGGGAGAGTAATGTATTCAAAATTCAAAATAAACTGAAAAAGGCCTCATGATTCTCAAACAATGACACAGAAAGTGTCCTCTACTCAGGAAATCATTTCATTTCATTTAATATAAAGGTGGCACTACTTTGTTTTAAAGGACGAAGAGCTACTCTTGTTCATTAGAAATCACAAATGACTTAGACAATCACCAATGTTATATGAATATTTTCACTCAAGCCAATGGTGAGGAAGAAAAGGTGTGCCATCTAAATTTGACTTAGAATGGAGATAACTACATTCATGGATTCTCCAAAGCTTCAGTCTTTCTTCTAACCTACTGTGGATAGCTCATTAATCCCATTAATCCTATTAATTAAAGCACTGATTACCCAAGTAATGCACACTCATTATAGAATATAAGAAAATACAGGGAAGCATCAAAGAAAGAACGAAATTCATTTGTAGCACATTATCCAAAAATAGTCACTAATACATATGTGCATCTCATTCAACAATCATGAATTCTTTGATATTTTGTTTCTTATGCTCCTTCAGTCGCTCACCAAAAAGTAAGTCAATATGGAAAGGTCCCCTTTCCATAAAAGGACCTTTCAAACAGAAGGGCTGTTTATGGAGTACTTGCTGTGCATAAGACCTTTTCCCAAGTGCTTTCTGTATGTGATATTCACTTTCACATCACAACTTTATGGAGGGTCCTGTTGCTAGTCCATTGTATAAATGATATTTCCTATCATTTCATCTCCTGGTATATAAGGATACCTCTCAAACAGAGTCTATTCTATACTTTGCTTCATTTCAATTTTCTTTTGTCCTCAAAAAGAACATTCTTCATAGACTCTGCACATCTGATTTCTTAGATGGGGTGACACATTCTTAATTTAGAAGCATTTATACTTCCCTTGTAAAATTTAGCATAGCTTGGCAATGTGTCTGGATGTTGCACCTGGTCTCTTGATAGAGAATCCCCCCCCCCATTCCTGTTGCTCTCTCCACCTTAGTTACACTGGCTTCCTTACACAAGATCTTGCTTTAAAAGATCACTCCGGATCATGGTCCAAACTCTGGTATTTACTTTCTCAACCACTTGCAATTCTCCCTTCTTTTACTTTCAGGTGTCAAGAAGATTCGACCTGGCTACCTCTATCTAGAATGCTACTTCCAAAGGTATGTGCCAGCTGTATTCTGGATCACCCCCAGACCTCTTTTCAAAAGGCAGCACTTTCCTGGGCATTTCCCTTCCCTATTTACATGAATTAGCATGCCCTCTCCCACCGTGCCATCTGTCCCACCCACCTTCCTTCTCTAGTCATGTTCTATTTTTCTCTTCTCTATTACTCTTATCACCATCTGACACACACTATATTTTGCTTGTTTATTTATATAACGACTTTCCCCTCAATTAGAGCATACATATTAGGGGTTCTTAGTCCCTTGTGTTCACTGCCTTTTTCGGTGCTCTTAGAACAGTGTCTGACACAAAGAAGTGTACAATAAAACATTCTCCTTATATTATTTATTTTTCTTTAGTGTGTACATGTATGCAGGCACACATGTGTGTACATGTGCTGTCAGAAGTCAACCTCAATTATTCTTTACCTCTGTCATTGACGTAGTTGCCAGCAAACTCAGACCTTCCTGACAAGGCTAAGAGAGCCCTGGGACTGTAGCTATGACCATGTCCATCCGGCATTTACATGAAGTCTAGGACTATAAACTCCACTCCCGCGTTTACTCAGAAAGTACGTCAACCACGGACTTACCCTGCTAGCTCTAGTCTTCTGTTTTAAAATGAAGCAACTACAAGCCATGAGTGTGTTGCATGTGTATTTCTAACACTTCAGGGGAGCCTCTGCTTTCCTGCACTGCTTGCCTGGATGGCACTTACTGCTAAAACAACTGACTACAGCATCATCAGCATCAGCACCAAAAATAGAGACATCTTGGTGATGCTGGTTGACATCATGCTGCTTTTGTTCTTACTTATCATCATCTTCATCATTATTTTCATGTAGCAAAGTAAAGCTTTGTTGCATTACATCTCGATTTCTTGCATAATTTTACTTCATTTCTCTTGTAGCATTTTGTTTATATGTCCAATAAAGTAATCAAACCCACCAAAACTCTTTCTTTTTTGTGGGGTAGAATGTAACTGTGGCATTTTCATGCAAACATAGCATTCTACGTGTTCCTACTAACCTCCTTTTCTCACTGTCTTCCAGTTTACATCCCTCCTGATTGCTCCTTTCTTGCCTCTCAATTTATTCCCACACTTGCTTACTCTTGTTTTAAATGGGAAAGGAATATTTTCTTTTAGAAAATACAGGTGGAGTCATACATGTTCTCCATTTTAAAGTTCTACCTACTTGCCTTCTAATAGCAGGTGATCCTACAATTATGACTCAGTTCATGGGCCAGTAATACGAAAAGGCAACGATTTGAGCATTTTTCAGTATCTCTACAATTCTCCTTTCTACTTATTTCCAAAGTGTTCAACATCAATTCTCTTGAATTCATGTATGTGTGTGCATAAATTATAAAAAGATACAGAGTCAGAGAAATATCCATAGAAAATTACAGTATCTTGCAACATCTGGCTGTTGAAATTCATGCCATTTCCACCTGACAATTTCTTAAGTTCCCTTTAATGGTGACAGTGAAATCACTGCGATCACGGGTGGGTTTGCAGTCACTGTTTCCATTAAAAGAAAGATCTTGGCACTTAGCTCTGGCTCAGAGTTAGAAAATGGTTTATTCTATGATTGCTGGCCCTGGTTTCAGCAGCATTTGAACTCACACAATTAGGGTGCAAATAAACAGGCTAAGCTAAAGTTTCCTGCAGAGGCATTGTGAAGTTAAATTACTATTTTAAGAGGCTATGAAACTGGCAGCAAGACCATACAGGAAGAGTGGAAGATATTCAGGATACTGACAGATAAAGAAGGGAAGGAAGTAAAATGCAGATTGTTAGCAAAGATTTAGGAAGCGCCTTCCAGCAGCCCCATTTAGAATTCCTCCTGGAGCAAATACAATGGATGCCTTCACACTTTAGACATCTGAAAGATCAGAATGGAGGACAAAGTTTTATGACATAATGGCTGATGATTTGCAATGACTGACCCTACCCAAGACAATAGTAGCAGTCATCAACCTCCACTATAAGAAGCCACTAAGTTGCATGTGAGGGCAGGCTGGAAGTTGCTACTAGCTGGACAGTGCCTTAGGCTAACACAAGGAAAAGTGGTAATTCAGGCAAAGAACATCACATTTAATAGACAAGGGCTTGAGGTCTACTATTGTTACTTATTGCATATCCTACAGTGAATTTCCCATGTTTTAGACAGAATGTCCTTGTTGGGAAACTGGAAAAAATAATTTTAAATTTGGCATATCACAATGAAGGATACATGCAATTTAAACAATCATTTCAAGATATTCAGGAATTTGATAAAATAAATGGCATTAATGCTGTGGAAGGGAATCATGAAGACAAAGATCAACATGATGTCAAGCTACTGTTAATCATCCATGATTTTAGGTAAACCTGACGGACAACACTGGCCTTCCATATTAAAAAATGAAGCAGATAGATGCAGGGAGAGAGGCTGCAGAATTTTGGCGTACCTGAGCCCACCCAGGTTCTCTTTTACCTTAAAGAGAATGGTTCTATGCATAAAATAAAACAAAAGAATAAGGAGAGAAAATTAAAGAGACCTATATGGACTTTCAGCTCTCATGGTCAATGACCTGTCTACATTTGCTTCCTGACCCACAGCACAGCAACATAGAAGTAAAAATTCTACTTTAGCAGCTCTGCATACTGTTATATTTGTTCCCACTTTCTCAGTCTCTCCTACAACCACTGCTGTCTCACTGTGAGATGCTGGGAAGGAGTTGGTTTGTAAAAATGATCCTAAGATTTCCTTTGCAAGGTCATGTCTCAAACATTAAAGTAATCTCTTTTGTGTATGATTTTTTTCCAGTTTGAACACAAGCCTAAGAATTCAGACAATGCTCAATCTCATACATCAGGGCACATCAGTAATAGGAGCAAAAATGATTAATGCTATGTGGTTGTGACAACTGACCAGGTACTTCCTGAATGAACTCATTACATTGTCATCTCATTTCCATACAGAGTTGCTATTGTTCTCCCCATTTTACAGATAGTGAAACAGACATGGGAACATTAGTTAACCTGGCTAAGATCAGAGGTCTAGTAAGTGGTAGCACAGGTATTCAGACTCCAGGCCTCAAGCTTTCAATCCCTCTTAGTCAGATAGGAATGGGTTCAAATCCTCCCGGAAGCACTGCTTCTACACACCTCAGTTTTCACATATTCAAAATGGGAGATTATTCTACCTATTCTGTGCTTGTAGACAATATACAACAAAAATCTACTATATATCTATTATAGAAAAGGAATACAAAGCAAACAAGTTAGACACACACAGCACCAGGTCAGGAGTAGCTTTATAGTAGGGACATTTCAGTCACCCCTAAATATTCTAGGTGAAGACCCTGAACTCTGAACAAACGTATTTTTTCCATGCAAAAAAGAGAGGAGAAAATGAAGAAAAATGTGTCTGGCTTGCTAATATTTCCAGAAATTATTTGTAAGTCTTCACTGGACTATGAATGACATGGTCCTGTTGATATGTACCCAGAATAAAATTATTTATAATGCTCTCAGTCCTCCCCAGCCTCAGCCATGTCCGGAAACTACACTTGGTGATGACCACTTCCTCTGAAAGAGTCGTATCTTCAGAATGTGTTGGAGGCAGTACCGCATTACCAGCCCTGCCAGGTGGTCTATTTTTCAATCTTTCCCCCACATGCCTACACATACCAAAATGCTGATTTCCTCTTTTTAAATGGCTTCTGTACTTGTGCAGATGTTTTTATGGTACAAGTAAGGCTCCTGGTAGGTGCCCCCCCCCCCGCAGTATGCCTATAAACTCAGAACTCATCAAATTCTATGAGAAATTTAGTTTACCCAGTACCATGTAAACAGCGACATATTTGCTCAAGGCTATGGTCTCAGTTACATTCTCAGAACGGTCTTCCAGATTTATTGTGGGGCTTCTGGATACTCCAGGGATTCCCACAAGCATCAAGCATTTCATCTATTTTTGCAGATGACTGATTCTTAATATAGCAACTTGAGAACTTATCCCTTAATAGGATGTGTTCTCTAAAATGCAGCTATCCCGTGGATATGTATGAAGCCTTCTTCCATTCAAATCAACTTGTAATCTGTAAACTGGTTTTCCACACTACCCACACACAGGATCTGTTCTTCCCCACTGACTCATTTTCTAGGCCTCTGAAATGCTAGATAAATTATATCTCAGAAAGCCTTTGGGGCCTGTGTTGGCTTAACCCTTACAGAGGGTTCTAGCTGTTCAGATGGGCCATTTACTTGGAGCCCTGCTGTTCCAACCTTTACAGTTTACACAAAAACGATTGCATCTCACTTTTGTTAATTGCCTTATGGATCTACCTCTCATCCTTGGGGGGATTCAGTTACTTAGCTATTCCCAAGAGGACGCCAACATGCCTCTCTACAGCTCTGTACCATGTGAGTACAGAATTTGTTAAGAATGATAGATTGTGTGCTTCATCAGGCTCCCTCTTCCTGTGTAGTGGTAGTAGGCAACACAGGTAATGACCACTGTTCACTTTCTCACATCCAGTCTTATTCAGGCTATTCTCCTCAAGGTCACTTGCAATCTCCAAAAGAAAGTTCCCCTGGGAGACAAAAAAAAAAAAAAAAAAAAAAAAAAAACCTTCACTGTCATATAAAAAATTAATTTCACTTCTCCTTGGCCTCATTATTTTCTTAATTGTCTTTTTTGCCCCCTCAGTAGCAAGGACTGTCTGTGGATTTGTAGAAAACCTTTTTGGGCTGCTCTATTCCAGAAGGATAGTGGGTTTCATGTTAACACTTAATCACTTAGATATTAAAGGTTGCACTAGTGGCTCACCATCTATCCCACTCAGCCAGCCTGTCTTGAATCACAAGCGGGGCTGTAGATATGACTTCCTTTAGATTTTCTCATCGCTGAGAGGACAACTAACTCATGATGAAGCACAGCCACCATTCATGTGTCTCACTCTCTGCTTTTACAAGAACTTTGTCATCTTGCATTTCCATACAGCCCGGCAGTATCTCTTCAGTGAGCTAAGCAACAGTATGGTCCTTCTAAATTTACAGAAGGCAAACCTAGAAAGAAAAAGATGGGCTCTTCAGGAGTCTTTATAGACACTAAGTGGGGTCAGGATTAGAATTAAGAACCTTATGTATCTGTACTTGTATCCTATGAAATTTTGAAATAAAGGAGATATAAAATAAAAAGATATAGTCCGTGATCTCCAATGACTTATAATTACTGTTCATTTTCATCACTGTCTTTTCTGATGTGCCTTTCTTAGCCTTCCCCTTTTCCTAAACTCTGTAAAATTCTGAAATGGCAATTACCGTTCCATTACGAATATTTGGGAATTTGCATATCTCTTCTGTGAGATGGCCTGCGTTTATCACTGTTCACTGGCACATCTGCTCAACCACTTTGTACAAGTCCTTCTGCAAATAATATATTTGATAAATCTTTGAAGTTGAAATCACAGTCAGATTCTACTCTTTCCCTCAGGTTTCAATTATCTTCTGCCCACATGCTAACTCTCTTCCCCCTTTTCTATCCATTTACTTTTGACTTTTAAACTCAAAGATTTCTAGAACGTGGTACTCTAAGCAAGACTGGAAATTAAGATGAGCAGAACACATTGAAATGACGGAATAAATGTGGGCATGATGAAAACAGAACAGAGAGTACCTAATAATGACCTCCTGTCAATTCCAGAATGCCTTCCTTCTCAGACCTCATACTTCCCAACTAAAGACATGTCAAGAGAAAGATGTGAAAACTTCTCACTCCCTTGTAAAAGATCTTTTCAACGTGGATTCTGTCTGTCTCTCCTGTTTCATCGTACATTGCATTCTGTCTCATTTAAAGCTATATACACACTGGGTATCTGTACTTCCTTAGCCTTCCTAACCATTTCCCTGCATAATTTCTCAATTTATTTAAATCTCAACATCAGTTCATTACTCATAAGTGTCTTTTTATGACTCATTCATATAAAGATTTATCTCCCACCTTTGTTTCTAGCATGTGGTCCTTAATTACCTGTATGACATTTAATATTAGATTTAATTAGTGTGGTTTTCTATTTGCTTACTCATTATCAGCCATCTTTTTCTCTGTACATGTGCTCCAATGAAAGCAGGACTATGTTCATACAACACTCCTGATATATAAACCTGAACTGTCCATTTCAATGGCCAACAGTCACATACAGCCCCATAAATCAAAATGAAAGACAAATAAATACTAAACAAAATCAAACTCACTTCACTAGTAGTAGTCTTGAAACACTTTTAAGGGTGCAGTGAGTACCACTGGCTAGCACTGAGAAGATTTTTCTTATTTCACAAAGTTTTCTGTTGGAGAGTACTATCCTAGGGCAACATTTGTCAAATAGAAAACACTCTGGTAACATCTACTGTTACTGAAAATAAATAAATCCTTTCTTTCAACCCTAACCCAATATACATCTTTCTCAGAAATTTGTGTCAAAACCCTAAAGGTGAGATAATCTAGAGAATGATCGTAAATTATTGGGCAGTGTAAAATAGGCTTTTCAAATGGATATCATAGGGTTCTAGTTTTTTTACTTAAAGGAGAACATTTTCGATGATACAATTATATTTACTTGTTTATATGATTATAGCACATAAGGACCCAATGACTAGAAAATAATATTTGTTTAATTGCAGAGACTTATAGATAATGGGAAGGTTTATACTCAAAATAAGAACAATCCTGCAAATTTCTTCATATTTAGCATCAGCTGCTTTGGGTGGGAATGAACTCACTATTAATATTAAAAATGAGCCTTGGAAGACACATATTGCCTATATTACCAAAACAGTACAGTTTTGATTCCAAACTATGGAGAAAGGTTTGATTATTGAAAAACGTTCAGAGATTTCTTCAAAAATTACCCATTGAAAACACTATTTTTATTATAAATCCAGATGTTCTCCAACAGTTTTATAATATCAGCTCCAAAGAGTCCACAGTGTGATCCAGCTGTTCCCAGCATCAGTTGAACAAGCAAATCTCAATGGTGACCAGTGATGTTGATTGTGTAGTGGAGGAGTAGAGATGCTCAAGCAAAGTTTAAATCCTTGCCCTATTGCTTAAAAGAAAGTTGGAAACACACTAGTTTCACTTTGCTATGTAGAGGGGGTGCATCTGCCTCACTGGATTAGAGGGGGGATTAAAGGAGAGAATATAATAAGGATCCTGGGCCACAGTATATAACTACCTGTGTACACCTTCACCAGTACCCTCGAGCTGTTGGGATAAGTTGTGTAATCTTGTAGCTATAATGGCTTTGGTTTGAGTGAATGAAGATCAATTTTTTTTGAGAAAGAGGGAGATGGGGGAGCGGAGAAAAACTGACATACTGTTGACACTGGATATGACATGCAAAAGCAAACACTGATGAAACAATTACTGTGTGCCAGTCCCTAGGCATTAAAAGAAAAATGTTCCTATTAAGAGCTCACATTGATGCAATCAAGAGAGACCTGTACCTGTGTGGCTGACAAACAGAGTAAATAGCGACAAAAACTAAATAAATCAGGTTTCCAAAAAAATTGTATCAAAATCCAGACAAAAGAGATTAGTCTTGGGAAGACTTCTTCAAAGGACTATTTAAATCAGATGCTAAAATGTGATTAGGGCTTGTGGAATGGAGAAACAATGTATGATATATTCATTATCTTTTATATAAAATATTATAATGAGAAATGATAGGGAAAAGTTCGAAAAATTATATTTGATGACTCTTCCTCTTTTGATGCTTTTGTTCATATGGTTACCAGGAGTTCACTAACTTATTTGTTAAACTTTAGGTTTTAGGTCAGAGGACATATGAAGAGAAGGATGTTATGACAAACTGTGAGGGCCTGTTTTCGTGATACGTGCTAAAGTCTTCCTCTGATAATCCAGGAAGAGGAAGCACATGCAAATTAGACAATATTTCCTCACACATTGCAGAGTCTTTTGGTGCAACGACACTTTCAGAGACACAGGACTGATCAATAGTATAAACTCTCTTGAAAGCACAAAGAAAAAGATGTCCCATTTGAATGGCACAAGAGAGAACATCTTTTACAGTCCCCACCTATGCTGCTACAGATATATTCCCTGCAGCCTGAGCTGGTCCTTCTCAACTCAGCAGGAGGGCCCCAGAGCTGATTTGGAATAGCCACACTGTTTCTCTTTGGCTGAAATGGAGTCACAGCTCCCCCTTCTGGGAGCTAAAGTGCCGTCTAGCTCCACCATTGTGAGGTTGTTAATGGCTTTATTGCAGATGGGCCTAAAATCCCCATGTTTCTCAGTACTTCCCTGCACTCCAAAAAGAGCATCTAAAAGACTAGCAGCACACATTTTAAAAATGAATCTGATTTTAACTTCTGAAGTACCTGTGACTGAAAGGACTGTTATTTTCCTTTCCCTGAGGTTGTGAGTCCCATTCCACGTACAGGTCATGTGTTACCCAGTGTAGCTCAATTCCTATGGAGATTAGGTCTCAGCGGAGGAAATGTAACAGGAAGGGAGACTTTCTGGCCCTGTATTGTACAGTCCTGTGTATGGAGGCCTGCATATTCTTGCATATGCTCCTGTGCCTATATCATGAATGTAGAGAAGTGAGATTTTAATTAATGTAAATAAATTCATTTTCCTGAAGTATTTGCATAGATGGCTAAGTATATACTTTGCTCTCAAGAAAGCAAAGCTTTTCTCATAAAAAGCTCAAATATAGTCCAAATGCTCTACTTGGTTCTATGTACCAGTCACATAGTCTTGGGTTCCCACATGCATGTAATTGTCCGATGGAAGTGAAAGGAGAATCTATCTTATCTTCTCTCTCTCCCTCCTCAACCACCTCTTGTGTGTACATGTGTACATGCGTATTAATGTTTTTGTGAAGTAAGAGGAATGACCGAGACACTAGGCACTGTCTCTCCTGGGTCAGGATTCCACAAGAAAAAGGTCTGAAATGCATCTCTGAAACAAGTCCCAGAAGGGAAGACAAGCAGTTATGTGGGTGGGAGTACGGTGGGCAGGTAGGATTAGGAAATGTTATGACTCCTGGAGTTAGAACAACATAGATCTGGCTGAAAACAGCCTGAGCCCTGGGCATGCCACCAATTTGCTAGGGAATATTGGGGAATCGCCGTCCTCTCTTGGAGCCAGAGTCCTGCCTATTTACTCTTTAATATGCATTCCAGTTCTGATCGTTTATACATTGGAAATACATAATAAGAACTCTTTCTCTGTCGATACCCCCTCCCACAAATGCATGAGGAAGCTGTGCTCAAACCAGAGCTTTGCAAAAAGTCTACACTATGGCCATGGCCTCCTGAAGGCTTCAACCAGAGAGATCAGCCCATAGCCAGGGAATGGTATGTGTGCAGGTGCTTGCAGGTAGAACAGTCACACACCAGCTGGGGCAGGTTCCTACAAACACACACGTTTGCTTTTATCGCTCCTCAAAAGATATACATATATAAATATTTTTAAATGGTATGTTTTTCTTTTCTTTCTCTCCCAGAGGCCTTTCCAATGAGCCTTTGGAGACACTGCATCCCACCACCTCAGCCTCGTCTTCAGCTTCACTGCTTACAAGCAGAATGGCTGCCATTTACCTTGAGAAAGTAACAGCTGCCTAGTCTGGAAGCCATGCTAACAGCAGTAAAACTCAGCATTTTTGCTGAGTAGGGCAAGCCTTTAAGAGGCAGCCGGGAATCAAATCAATGGCTGGCTCCGGAACCACGGCCTAACACTACCTGGGTAGGGTGGTCAAAGTATTTACCTATACCAGCTGCTAAAAGGTGGAGGAAATAGGGAGGAGACCTTTAACTCAAATGGTCTTCCCTTTCTCGAGAGCCTCCACAGGGACCCCTGCCATGGCCGTATTTTAGAGTCAAGTATCATCTGCGAGGTGCAAATCAGACAGCTGTTTAAGTCAACTACCACAACAATCTATCATGGATTCCCCACTCACAATCCCTCACAAATTGTAGGTCTCCCTTGGTCCTTACACATAAAGACTGCCGCCTCTGCACACACACATATCAATCTCTCTCCCTTCTCCCAGTATCTTCCTAACTTCCTGGAGCCTCGGAAAAGCAGAGCTTTTAGAAGAGATTCTGGATCCTCCAAATCTTGCCTGAGAGGGAGAAAGCAAAGGGAATAAGTCCTAGGAAAGTACGCTATCCATCTCCTGCCCGATCACCCACAGCTGCCCCAAATTATATTTTTCTCTAGGACCCTGTGCGACTGCGGTGGAGAAGCACATCCCCAGAGGATGCTTACTCTTTTCCCCTGAAAAGATTCTGACAAACTTGCCCAGATGACCCTCGCAAAAAAGGGTGGGGGGCTCTGCTGTGATGTCAACAGGAGACAGGGCGAGAGCTCAACCCCAGACTTGCCTGCACTAGATAAGGAGATCCCTGACTTCCTCCTTTCCTTTGCACTCATTACCCAGCCTCTCCAAATTCCCATCACAATCCTGGAGTCTGACCAGTGTGGAATTTAAAGGGACAGCATCTCCTTTGCCTCGGATTTTGGACATGTCTCTATCATTTTAAGCAGTGAGTCCAAGTGTGCAACACTACCCACGGTTTAGAGGACATTTTCCTTCAATGGTACCTACATTGGGTTAAATAAGGCACCGTCTGTATTCCTGTCATCTCCCCCAAACAAGCCCAGAGCCCTGAGAGGAAGTCCACAGCGGGCTTCCCCGTGGCTACGTGATTGTGTAGTAAGAAACCCATTCCATCCACTGTAAGCTGAAGATATCTAATTAAAAATACACAGACGTGCTCAAATGCAAACACATACACACACCAATACACACATCGCGCTGAAAGTAGGTTATAGGGTTTACACACACACACACACACACACACACACACACACCAAACGCAAACGACGCCTTACAGGCAAACACACACGAGCACCACATCAAGTTCCCACCATGGTACACACATCGGGAGCGCGCGGGGACACACGCCACTTACTAAAACCCGCATTTAACCCTTAGAGCCCAAGCTACAGGGACCCCAGTCTCCAGAAGCAGCAAGAACTTGGAGGCTAGGGAAACCGGACGAGGGTGGGAGGGGGAAGGGAGGCGCAGGCAGGGGCGCCCAGACTGCGGTCCGGGGCGGCTTCCAAGGGCAGAGGGGCTATGGGATGCTGTGCCCGGGATCGCCTTACCTGGAGTCAATGTCCGTCTTTGGCGGAGAGCAGCGGAAGGGCGCTTTTTATTCGGCTCGGTGGGAACTTGGAAGAGCCCTGCGTCCAGCTCGCATACCGGGGACGGCGCGGGGACTGCAGGCGTGGGGGTACCTGGCTTCTAGCAGCCTGGCTCATACTCAGCCGTAAAGTCCCCTTTGCTGGTCCCGAGGACAGGCATGAATCCCAGTTGCGGAAGGCAGTCACTATTCCCTCTGCCTCCGGTTCTCTCGCCCTCTCCTTTGCCTGTGCTTTTCTCCTCCTCCTGCCTCCCCCCCACCGCGCCAGATCAGTTCGCAGCCGTGGGGACCGGGAGAGAGGCGGCTGGCGAATGGAGAGGGAAGTCCAAGTACGCGGCGGTCTCCGGGCGGGGAGCGGAGGAGGCCGGCCTAGGCAGAGGGAGGGACTTCGCTGGCGAAGGAGGAAAATGAATGGGGGAGCGACTGCCTGGGGGCGGGGAGGGAGGAGCCTAGCGCCCGGGTGGATTCCTAGGAGTGTTTTGTACATCTTTAGACGGAGGAAGAGGAGGGAGAGAAGTGGGGCCTCGCGGAGGGAGGGGCGTCCTGGGTGGGCCTAAGATTAGCCACTGGGGAAGTCTCATGGGTCTGGGGACAGCGCGGCAAGTCTTTGTATAGGAGCACCCAAAGGGACCGTGTGCCCAAATCCCGATTCTAGAAGAAACGGGTCTGTAGCTCAGTGATGCATGAGCGTCTGTGTGTTTCTGATTATGCTGGAGCTCGGCGTGACTGCGTGTACGTACCTGAGTGTGGTTTTGTCTGGGGTGACGCACGTCTCAGTCCCGTTGTGTCTCCGTGTTTTCCCGTGACTGTTAGAGATTGTTTTTGTGTGTAAGCGAGAGCCCACTTAACCTCTCAGAATGTATGCATTTTCTTCCTTACGAGAAGGATGTCGGAGTGGGAATCCAAAGAGAACGCAAAGTTCTCTAGGGACCACCAGAGACATGAAAAACGCCGGGATAGCGAGTCTAAGACAAGAATACAGATAGCAGAAATACTCCGAATTCAGGCTGAGGTGCAGAAGGGACCTCTTACTGAAGGGAAACAGAAGGAAAGCCCTTGCAAGATCTGAATCCCCACAGGGTATGCATTTTGTATATTTTGCTTAGTTCGCTGGAGGCTTAAATCACACGAAAAGTGCAGATTCCTAGTCCCTTGAAGATTTGGCCAGGATGAGAAGCTAGGGTGAAACTACTAGAGGGAGAAGCGGGAAGCCACAAGAAAAATGTTGGAAATTGTAAAGAAGTCCAGCTTCAGTAAAAAGTGTAAGTGCTGGGTGTGAACTGAAATTTTGTCTGTGTGTGATCTTGGCCAAGTTACCTTAGCCTTCACATTCTCACTTGTTTAATACGATGATATAATTTACCCTCTCTATATAATATAGGGTTGCTGTGGAATTGAAAACGAAATATATTTATATATGAATGTATATGTATATATAGACAGGGGAATGATCCCTCCTATATAGCTAATACAGTGAATGCTTTGATTACTACTGTTATTAATGTATCTATTGCCCAAAAAGTGACAAGAGAGAGATGCAGTCAGTCTAAAATAGAAGGGCCATTCTATTTTCAGTGACTAACTGAAAAGGAATTTTGAAGTAAAATGAAAGAAAAATTCTTGAAAGGCAAGCTAGAAACTTGAAAAAATGCGGTAATTGATAAAGAAGGTAGAGAAATAGAGGGGAATGAGGCAAAGACAAAAAGAACTGTACGGTCTAGCAAGGGGTGGAGAGAGAAGAGCAGAACCAGTGACCAGCTCCTCTGCAATCAAAATGAGAGTGAGTCAGTACCACGGACAGCTCTCCGGCCACTGACCAGATGAGCGATTTTTCTCTTTCTGACTGATGGAAAATTCTCTTTTTCTTGGGCAACAATTTTGTTCTTCCTTTGGTTTTTGGCCTGAGTTAAGGTCCTCGCCAGTGGTTCTTGGAAGGATTGCAATTACGAAGAAATACAATCACCACACTCCTGCTTCCCCGTTCGTATTAGCATGGAGCCCCAGTTATTATCTCCTAGCCTTTCCTTTCTATCTGTATCACACTGCTTCCTAGTTATTTGCTCCATCCTGTTTTTGCTCTGTCACCCTGAGCTCAGAGCAGCCTCACTAAAAAATACCAACAACAGCTGGTGATGCAGTCCAGAAATTGGTAAAAACAACCTAGTCCGATGAAGACCAGGTTACAAATTCATCCCTCTTCATATCTCTTCCCTCATAATTAGTCTCTTATGGTAGGATGCAGTCAAATAGGGCACTTAAAAACATGAAATGTCATTCTGATTTTACCTATCATTCAACACAGTCAATATTTCACTCAGAAACACACAGCCTTTTTAGTTCTAAACGCTGCGATATAGAGATAAAGAGAAAGGAAGGAAATTATTGAAGTTTTACCAGGCACTAACCTTCATTTAAAGTATTTTCTATATAAGTCTCCAAATGCTATATGATGAGACAAGATAATAGTTCAGTTGCTAGAGTGCTTTTCTCACATGCAAAATGCCCTAAGTTTGATCTCTAGCACTGTTTACTAGGTGCATGTGCCTAAAAAAATACCAGCACTGGGGTGTTGAAGACGGAATAATTAGAAGCTCAGAATAATTCTTAGCTACAGTGAGATTGAAGCCAGTCTGGGATACATAACACACTGCCTCAAAAAAAATGCTGAGTGTTTTGAGACAAATAATGCTGCACCATTTTTATGTAGTGGGAAACTAAGCTCCTTGACACATGAAGAGCACACTTAGATGCATGTCACTATGATTTGATGATCCCCAGAATTCCACACTCATGTCCACATCTAAAATATTTATTGTCTCCAAAAAATAATGGGGAAACCCTGGGATGATTGGAATCTGATATTGGGATTTAATGGAGCACTGGACTCAATTTAAATACAAACCTAAATCCATGGATCCCTTCCCTAATATGTGCCAATGAAGGATTTATTAGCAATTGTCCCTAGAGGAAGATGTGAAGATTTTGTAGGACACATTCAAGATTCACAGGAACCTCACTGGTTCTGAGTTTTGGATAAAACCTCAACCTTTCTGGGTCTTAGCTCATTTACATTTGACTCTGTTTAGCTGCCACATTTCTATGAAGCAAGGCTGAGAGAGCCATTTAAAACTGTCTCTTTGGAATCCTTGGTCATCAGGAAAGTTCCTAGTGCGAAGCATTCCTAATGACTTATGGAGAAAGCAATCAGAACCATATGGATCACATTTCTGCAGAAATACACACTGGTGGGAAAAGGTTTAGAGGCCAAAAATATACTTCTTTTTTTTTTTCTTTGCCAAAGAAAGAACATTTAAGGAAGCTTGAGATATGTGAGAAATGTCTTGTTCTTTCTTTGGGGTGGGTGTTGGTGAGCAGCTGCTTGCTATTTCCACAGAATTTACAAAAAGCTTGCATGGGGGAGGAGTGTCCAACAAATTAAGGTGACTTGAGTGAGAACTTACTTTCTGTGGACCTTGAGGTGATTCTTATAAAGGGACCTTGATCAAGGACATTTACTCAGAAAATGGGATTGTGCACCATCTCATTCCTATTGTGATGGATTAGATGATGCTTGTAAGTCTTGGTTGATATTGACAGTGTCAAATTGCTACTGACTCTCTGTATTGTGGCAAGAAAAAATGTTTATGAAAATGTCCTGAACTTTTTTTTTTTTTTTTTTGGTTTTTTGAGACAGGGTTTCTCTGTGGCTTTGGAGCCTGTCCTGGAACTAGCTCTGTAGACCAGGTTGGTCTCAAACTCACAGAGATCCACCTGCCTCTGCCTCCGAGTGCTGGGATTAAAGGCATGCGCCACCACCATCCAGCAATGTCCTGAACTTTTGACAAGGCTTTTCTAAATCTCTCTTTGCCAGTTGTATTCACTGATGCCTGTCCCTGGGGAATTCTGAAACCTTCTTTCCCAATTCCCCTCACTTGTGAGAGATGCCTCACAGAAATTAAAAAAGAAACCAACAGGAAAACAAGCAAAAAACAACATTTGATTTGAGAAATGCTAAGAGGTACAAATAAATATTCAGGATGAAATGAAGAGGCCCTGATACCCTCACCTTAAATAAAGACAAGGTTTTTCTCCTATTTGTTTAGGACGATGAGCCATCTGCTGCAGCCTCCAAGGCTGTCAGACCTCAGAGAAGTTAAAAAATCCCTTAATCTGGGATGCTTTAGGTTCAAAGTGGGCTGAACATCTGTAGAAAGAAGCCTGAATTTCTTTAGGGGCTACTGAAACTTAGATCCTGGGACGACTTCAAGATGAGTGATTCCTTGACTTCTGTTTCTCAAGAGTCTGATATGTTTTGCATAGCCAGATGTAGGCCAAATCATCACAACGTATCAAAGGATATAGTCCTGTTCTTCAGAACACTTACAAACTTCTGGAAAAGCTCTTAAGAAAGCATTCATTTCTCTATCAGGTCTAGCATATTGCAGGTCTAGTGTAAAACAGCAAGATCTGGTTTTTATTGCATCTTAAAAACAGTTGAAAGAGCAGAAACTAGTATGTGTTAGTTTTTCAATATATTTATGTTTTATTTGGATGACATATATGCCATATTTATTTTTGTATGTGGAGCATATGCATGCCACTATGTGTGTGTGTGTGTGTGTGTGTGTGTACACATGTAAGTCAGAGGACAATTTTGGGGGTCAGTTTTTCTTCTTTCAATACATGGATCCATAAGATTGAACTCAGATAGTTAAAATCTGCAGCAGCAAGCATTTTGACTCTATTAGACATATCACCAAATATATGCATTGTGTGTGTGTTTTACTATATGTTTCAGTGTGTGTATATGTCTGTATGTGTAATTCTATGTGGTTCTAAAAGTGTGGTTCACCTGCATATGTGTGTAGGCTTGTGGGAAACGGACTGATATCACGTAATATCTTTCATCATTCTCCACCTTATTTACTGAGGCAGTTCTCTCAGCCGAACCCAGTGTTCACAGATGAGCCTACTCTCACTGGCCTGACTGGTCTGGGGTTCCCATGTATTCACCTCTGAACTCTGGAGTTAAAGGTGTAGCAACACATTCACAAATTTTACATAAGTTCTGGAAATCTGAAACACTGTCTTCATGTTTACTAGGCAAGCATTTTGACCACTGAGCTATCTTGCTAGCCTGGAATTGGTATTTATTAATCTATGTAGGTCAGAAGAATTCAGGCTTTGCCTGTCCCTCACTGAAGTTTATTTGAACATCTGCTCACTGAACAGAATTCTATGTTGTGTGTCCTCTGTATCTCTTTTTTCCCCACATCTCTCCTTCTGATCTAAACCTTCTGGAGGCAATGTGCCTAAAATAAAATTCTTACCATTACTGTACTTATTCAAGGTCTGGTAGACTTAGAGTTGCACACCAAAGTCAAAACTGATAAATTCATACTTCAACATACCTCATTATCTGGTCCCTGTATTATTTATATTCATTTTATGGCTAGTTATCACCATATTTTGCCTCTGATAGCAAAATTGAACTCCTGGCTGATGGTCAATTCTGAGCTTCTATCTGTACATCACAGTCATGCCGGTCCCTCCAATATCACCGGATTTGCTCCCAGCACTGCTATGTCTTCATGAGGACATATAATCTCTTCTTAATAATGTAGTCCACATGCCATCTTCTCTGTTGCTTCAAATAAGATAAGGACTCAACTTTATCTCTTTCCAAGACAGTGTACCAAGCTCTCAACTCTAACCATACTGGTTCTTTTCCAGGGTCTATAATTTATCTAGCTCCTAGTTACCTGTAGGCTTATATGCAAGCTCTGCTCTACAGATTTCCTTATCCCTCTTCAAGTATCATTGTAAATATCACTTCATACCCCCAGACGGAGAGTATAAACTCTCTCACAAACCTTTATGTCAAATTTATCATAACTGTAACTAAAAAATTATCAATGACAGTATTCATCTAATGTATGTTTCCTAAACTGAACTCAAAGGCATAAAAATTGATTTATAATGAAAGCTGAGGAGGCAAAGACACAATGAACACAATAGCTGCTCCCTGATCTCCACAACATTAGTTATTTTAACTCTTCAAGTCAGTCTGTGATGTGACTTTTGCTGCTATGTTCATCAATCCATTTTCAGGTGAGAGAACTTAATAAAAATCAGTTTTAATAACATAATAGAAATAGAATTCAAACTTGAAACACCCTACTACAAAAGTTAGAAATAAGGCTATGTGCTACTTGCCCTTTTGCATGGAAGGGGCCTAGTGCATATTAATTCAACACTTCAAAGATATTTCCAATCCAATGAGCCTTTATGTTTTTACAATACCCTCTGTTTTAATGAAGATTAATATTTGTATATGTAAATCTTCATTGCAGTGTTCCAGATATCAAAAAACCAATACTCATATTCTAGAGCTTTGCTGACACAAACTGATTTCCTGAAGAGGAGTTACACCTGTATAGGTTTCCTATGAGGCTGTCAACATATAATAATGGATGTTGTGGGACCTGAGTGCTTGCCTCCTAGTTTTGATACATATGACTATCCCCATGCCCTCTCTCAAGTCCCTGTCTCATGATGGTAAACTTCTGGCTCCCTTAACCATCAGTCTTTCCAGCCCTTTTCCCTGGCAACATAAAATTCTAATAAAAGAAGTACAAGAATATGATAACATAGATGAACACTCAAGAAATAGCCCTCTTGCAAACTGTTTTAGTACCCATCACTTTTACTGGTAATTCAGTAGGCAAAAGGCTTTTTAGAATCTCACATTGCTCATCCTCTGCTTTCTGCAACTGTACTTTTCTGTAGAAATTCAAAGAGAAGTTGGACATAGCAGATAGCCCCTCTTTATAGGGCCAAAATACTAGTTTAAGTCTGGTGAATGACTTCTAGAACACTTTGCAATGAGGGACCATCGCTCAATTTATATATTCATTGTGGCCAGGGCACTGGCCCTCTCTTTATTCCCCTGCTCCTGCGGTCTAATCAATTGATCAATTGCAACCTTTCCATTCTTAGGTCTTCTATTGTCTCTGTCTCTCTGTCTCTGTCAGTTCCACTCCCCCATCTCTCTGTCTCTCTGTCTCTCTCTCTCTGTCTCTCTCTCTCTCTCTCTCTCTCTCTCTCTTTCTCTGTGTGTGTGTATGTGTGTATGTGTGTGTGTGTGTGTGTGTGTGTGTGTATGTGGTGACCCACCAGGGGTAGCAAAAATAGGCTATATTTAGCTTTTTCCTGCCTCCAGGCCCTTTTCTTCATTTGCTAAAGGGGCCCCTTTTCTTTTTTGGGAAATCTCATTTCTAAATTTCTCACATCATATGTTTCTGGAGGTGTTACCTCTTCCTCTGAGTCTAAGGCATATGGGCAAGGTCAGCAAGCCATAGCACCTAACTGCAATTGTTTTAGAAAAGGCCTTGGTACAGATCTATCTAATCAGTTCTAGAATACTTTATCAAATCTTCATTTAATGCTTCCCTAAAATGAAATTGTGAAGCCAGCAAGAAGGTTCAGCAGGTAAAGAGACTTGTCACAAACTTTGATGATCTGAGTAAGGTCCTCAGCACTCACACACTGGAAATAGAGAACTGAAAAGAATTGTCCTCTGACCTCTACACATGTATATGGTATGGTGTATTTACACACACATGCACACAAATTATTATTATTATTATTATTATTATTATTATTATTATTATTATTATTAGAAACTAACATTCATAAAATAAAACAATGATAATAGTTGTAATCAATAGCTGGTAACCAAGCCTGGAATTCTGTCAGTCATTTTTGCTACCACACAGGGAATTTTATCAGGAATGAAGAAGGAAGGTGTAATGATCCAGATATCCAAATTCATAATATCTTGGCTGTTAATTTTATTTGAATTTGTATAAGTTTCTACCAAGTATATCCTAGTAGATCATGATAAATTAGGTAATTGGGTTAAATAAATCATCTGACTTAGAGAGACCAGGTTTCCTGCCCTGTGGAGAGTCCAAGGACCTCCCACCTCCTTCCAGGTCTAGTAAGGTGAACATCCAAACAGCCTAGGCTCCCACAAAGCCAGTACAAAATATATAAAGAACTCAAGAAACTAGACTGAAAAAGGCTAATCAACCAAATTAAAAAAAAAAATGGAGCACTGAACTGAACAGAGAATTCTCAATAGAAGAAGTTCAAATGGCCAAAAGACACTTAAGGTCATGCTCAACTTCCTTAGCAATCAGGGAAAGCAAGTCAAGACAACTTTAAGATACCATCTTACACCTGTCAGAATGGCTAAAACCAAAAACACCAATGATAGCCTTTGCTGGAGAGGTTGTGGAGAAAGGGGTACACTCATCCATTGCTGGTGTGAATGCAAACTTGTCCAACCACTTTGGAGAGCAGTGTGGCAGTTTCTCAGGAAATTCGGGATCAACCTACCCCAGGACCCAGCAATACCACTCTTGGGAATATACCCAAGAGATGCCCTATCATACAACAAAAGTATATGCTCAACTATGTTCATAGCAGCATTGTTTATAATAGCCAGAACCTGGAAACAACGTAGATGCCCTTCAATGGAAGAATGGATGAAGAAAGTATGGAATATATACATATTAGAGTACTACTCAGCAGTAAAAAACAATGACTTCTTGAATTTTGCATGCAAATGGATGGAAGCATATTAACTTTTAAAAGCAAAGCATTTTCTCAGGATGGTTGCAAGAGACCTGAGTGATCCATCCAGCTAATTCGTAAGAAACTAGCAGCCATCTAAATTTTGAACTGTCTATGAAGACTACAAGGAACAATGAGAGACACCTAGATATTGGCATGTATCTCTAGTTGACAGTGAACAAAGAAATGGAGCCTTATTTCTATAACCACACACAAACACACACACACACACACACACACACACACACACAAAGAAAGAAATTCCACCAACAACCAGTAAAAAGAAAAAGAAAAACAATGACCATATTACAATAGCTCTAACTGAACTCTTAATTTCAAGCTAATAATACCACAAGTGAAGAATCTAATCACTGCTTTCTAAATGTCTGACATCCAGAAACCGGAAGAGTGCATATATGTTATAAGTCACTAGCTTTGTGAGGAGTAACAGAAGTTCACATAATCTATAAATAAAGAACCAGGATCAAATGGTCTCTATATTCCTGACTGTCAGTTCTGACACTGTAGAATCATGTTATCTCTATTAGTAAGCCATCTTAAGATTCTTAAAGTGACCCTCCTCATTCTCTGAAAGTGCATTTCATCTCCATCATTTCTAAATTTATATAAAGAGGAGAATTAAAACTGCATCCTCTATTCTATTCTGCTCACAGAGCTATCTATCCAGTGATTCCTTTGTATAACATCTGGCCCCACTGATGTAGAGTTAAGAAGTTGCACAAACATAACAACTGAAGATAGGGTGTGTATATGAAATGTTGCTATTTTTAACACATATTACTCATAGTAAAAGGATGTTTTAATCCAGTAAAATTATTTTTTCTGAGGTGTAAATAAACACTAATTATTTTGAAGTCAATGAGCATAATGGAAAAGAGAAAGAAGTAGATTTGGAATCAAGTAGATTTGAGAAAGAATCTTGCATCACCCAAGAAGATATTTAATAATTCTTACCATGAGCATTACAGGTATAACTAACCCAATAAAACTGCATGCCATTGAGAAATTTAGATCCAATAATTTATTTCAGAACTCATGTTTTGAGTCTCTTCTCTAAGCCAGATATGCCATGATGACAGTTTCATCCAGAAGTGATGCTTATCTCAAATAGATTTCTGTAATAAGTTTTCAAGGTAAGTGCTGTGTGGGGAGTTTGAAATACTGAGACTAAACATCAGTGGAACACATGGTTAGAGTAGTTACATGTCCTATAGGAAGAGTGTAACTTTTAATAACACTTTTACTGAACATTCACATAGAAACAAGCTTTTTTAAAATTATCTATCTATCTATCTATCTATCTATCTATCTATCTAGCTAGCTAGCTAGCTATCTGTCTATCATCTATTTATTTATTTATTAAAGATTTATGTCTCTTCCCCACCGCCTTCTCCCATTTCCTTCCCCCTCCCCCAATCAAGTTCCCCTCCCTTATCAGCCCAAAGAGCAATCAGGGTTCCTGCCCTGTGGGAAGTCCAAGAACCACCCACCTCCATCCAGGTCTAGTAAGGTGAGCATACAAACAGCCTAGGCTCCCACAAAGCCAATACGTGCGGTAGGATCAAAAACCCATTGCCATTGTTCTTGAGTTCTCAGTAGTCCTCATTGTCCGCTATGTTCAGCGAGACCGGTTTTATCCCAGGCTTTTTCAGACCAAGGCCAGCATGACATCTTTATGTAACTTCATATAACTGCCTAAGTGATATGCCCATCACTGCCTGTAAAAACATATTTGGTAAGAATCAATCTAAGGTTTAAATTCAGATTGTTTGTTCTCAAGTCAAAATATTTGACTTCATTGTCTCATAACACTCACGGAACACCTTAAAAGCAAAGGGGTAGTACATAAGAGATGTTCATTTGTTTGTCTATTGAATGGTAGAAATTTCTCTAGTCACGTTTGCTACCTCTATACCACGAGTGCTCCATATCTGAAATTCTGGCCAAATTATTAGCACTAATTTAAGAGTTAAGTGAAACCACATTATTATTACTACTGTGGTTATGATTATTTGCCATTTGCTCCATGCCTGTGATGTTCCAAAGAATTTTCTGAATGCTTCACAAATATTGTTTAATTAAATTATTTAAGTTAATGAATTGAAATTCAAAAGTTTATGAGTCACAGATTATCAAATTTCCCATTAATGAAAAAAACCTGAAAGGCAAAGTAATTTTCATAATAATCCATGGCTAGGAGTAGCAGAATTGGAGCTATAATTAACAGACCCAGAGAAGCTAAGTAACAGGAAGGGTTCCAGGGGGAATACATCAATCCCACTGTGAAGGGTTGTTGGAGGAAGAGGTCATTTATTGGTTCCTGGTTGCTCAGCCCTGAAATAATCACATAGAATGTATATTATTAAAAAACACTGCTTGGCCCATTAGCTCTAGCTTCTTATTGGCTAACTCTTACATCTTAATATAAGACATTTTTATTAATCTGTGTATTGCCAAGTGACTGTGGCTTACCAGGTAAAGTTCTGTCTGGCTCTAGCAGGGCTACATGACTTCACTCTGACTCCACCTCCTTTCTCCCAGCATTTTGTTTACTTTTTCCCACCTAACTCTCTCTATATATTACCCTATAGCTCAGGCTTTGTATTAGCTCTTATAACATATATTAACCCATTAACCTTATCTATGTTAGCCACATGACTCAGCATCTTTGTCAGTGGGGTAGGTCACAACCTACTTCTTCTGTGGTCTTGGCAGGACTGCAGAAAAAGCTTCCTTCCTCCCAAAATACTCATGTTCTTTTTGACCCGCCTGTACTTCCTGTCTGGTTGTCCTGCCTATACTTCCTGCTTGGCTACTGGCCAATCAGTGTTTCCTTAAAACATAAATGACAGTATATAGACAATTCTACTGCACTACTTCCGCCCTCTAAAACAAACAAACAAACCAAAAAAAGGAAAATATCCATAGTCCATTTTTAGGGGGGAATGTGGGTGTAGTATTCCAGGCTACTTTCTGCTGGTTGGGAGTGCTGATAATCTTATGGAGACCAAAGAAAATTTGGAAGTATGATCAAGTCCTGACTGGAGTATCCCATGAGTCTTCATCATCTCAGGCAGCAGTCTTGAACCTGTTCTGGTTGTAGAACTATGACATCTGGGCCATCTGTTCCTACCGGAGATTTCTCAGGTAGTCTTCCTTGATCAAATCTGCATTTTCATAACTCAGAATGAATCCACAGCTTCTCATTTTAAGTGGAAACAAAAGCAAAATTTCTTCTTCAAAGTAACATACCTTTTGACTTCAATTTTAAAGTCAAGGTATCTTCAAAATATCTACCTTTGACTAATTCAGCAGCATTCATAAGCAAATATCTTTTAGCAGCTGTTGCTCCTTCCATAGCATTCAAACAATTCAAAGAGAGCATAATAACATACAGTATCCAGATTCTCTCAGTGTGTCTTCTATCTTTATGTATCTTTATTTTAAACTCTATTTATTTTATTTTTAATTTTTGGCTTTTGGGACAGGGTTTCTGTGTATCTTTTTCCTGGAACTCACTCTGTAGACCAGACTGTCCTTGAACTCACAGAGATCCACCTTTCTCTACCTCCCCAGGGATGGGATTAAAGGTGTGTGTTACCATACCTTGAACTCACAGAGATCTATCTACCTCTGCCTCCCAAGTGTTGGGACTAAAGGTGTGTAACACCACACTCAACTACTCTCTTTCTTTCTTTTTTATTTTAAGGACTTTAACTTTTTATTCAAGCCTTCATATATTTTTAACACATTGTAAACCATTTAGAGGTTTTCTCATCTTTGAATCTCTCTTTACTGTATCTTTCTCGCTTTTTCTGACCACATGAGTCTTTAATTTGCTAAGCAGTATAGAGTGGATTAAATCCATGGCTTTTACAACTGAATCCAGCCCATTCTTTAGTTTTCTTAAATTCCAGGCTCATGGTGGATGTACCAGCTGAAGCGATGTTTATTGCCACAAATATATGGCATTTCAAGGTCCCTGCCAGCAAGCAAGCTGCAGAAGTGTGCTCACAAACCACACTCAAATGTTCCATAGTTAGACTGCCTGCCTGAAAGAGTCAGAGTTTGCCCTGGCAGGGCGGTCCAGAAAGCTGGCATTTTAAAACAGCACAGCCTTTTTCCTGCTATGACTGAAAACCAAAAAAACATGCAATCAGCTTTTCATCAACACTATTTAAGTGTTTCTTCGCAGGACCCCTTAAAAGAGCTGCAAGATTTTACAGCTGAAGCTGAGTCAGGAAGCCTCTCTTAGATGAGAGCACTTGCTTGCCTCTAGCAAGCAGAGCAGACTCAAGAAATTGCGGTTACCAAGAAACCAAGCTTAATGCTGTTATTTTGTTCTAGAGTTGCTTCCCAAGCTGTCTTAGACTTTATGTGGATGCAGTTGTGTACACATTGGTACCATTCTATAATACGAGGGCCTAATTGTTGGGGTTTCTGTCCTGCCTGGCCCCCAGCTGTTTAGTCCCAAAGAAAATCACACATAGAGTCTACATTAGGTTTATAAACTAATTGGACCATTAGCTCAGGCTTCGTATTTGCTTTTATAACATATATTAACCCATTATTCTTATCTATGTTAGCCACATGGCTCAGTACCTTTGTCAGTGAGGTAGGTCACATCCTGCTTCTTCTGTGGTCTGGGCAGGACTGCAGAAAGAGCTTCCTTCTTCCCAGAATACTCCTGTTCTCATTGACCCACCTCTACTTCCTCTCTGGCTGTCCCACCTATACTTCCTTCCTGGCTAATAGCCAATCAGTGTTTATTTAAAACATAATTGACAGAATATAGACAATTCTCTGGCACCAGTCAATGATATGATGCCTAATGATATCCTGCTATACTAGTAGATTGGTGCCTCGACCAACAGTCATCAGAGGGGCTGTATCCAGCAACTGATGAAAGCAGATGTGGAGACCCATATGCAAACATTAGGCCAATCTCAGGCAATGCTATGGAAGAGGCAGAGGAAGGATGGTAGAACCCATTGTTGCCAAGGTCACCACAAGAAAACACACAGAACATGGGCTTGTAAGTTTTTACAAGGACTGGATCGACAGACAGACAGGGAACCTTCAAGAGACTGAACCTCTGCATATATGTTACAGTTCTGTAGCTTGTTCTTCTTGTGGAACTTGTAACAGAAGGAGCAGGGGCTGTCTCTGACTGTGCTGTCTGATTTTGGGACCTTTCCTCCTTTTTGATTGCTATATTCAGTCTTAATAGCAGAGGAAGAACTTAGTATCACTGTAACATGATATACCATGATGCCTGCTATTCATGTAATGCCTGTGTGTAGTTGAAGGGAAACAGTGAAGGAGGAAAGAATGGGGGAAAGGGGGAGAAAAACTGGGAAGACGGGAACAAGTGGAAACTTTGGTTGGGATGTATAAACAAAAAATACATAAACAAAAAAGTAAATGAAAAAAGAACACATGGGTAGAAGAGCTGAATTGGGGCTTGAAATCTAGTACTGTCATTATTTTTTCTATTGCTATGTTCTGTGCTCAGCCCCACTGTGCAATCCAAAGCAGTTTGTAGCAGGGTATAAAGTAAACCTCATTTATTTGAGTCCAGAGTGATATCTCTCTGGCACAGAAAGTTAGCTTTACAACTACAGACTCACTGTTTGGAGAAAAGATGGTTGACTTGTTGCTTTATAAACTAAACTTTGTAACACTGTTTATAACAAACCTTCCTGGAAATTAGCTTGAGATCACCTGGTTACTCTTTGTTCTTTGCATCACATGTTCATAAATTTTTCATTATCACTTGCTGTTTCTTGTCCAAATCTTACCTACAACAGCTATTGCCAATTGATTATGATGGTCCCTCCTGCAACATCCCCTCCCAAAACATCTTATCACAGCCTTCAAGTCACAACCTCAAATAAAATACATCTGGCACAAGAGGCAAAGCCTAGAGACAGTTCATGTGCTCTCTCTCTCACACACACAGGTAAAGGTCCTCGAAGACTTTAAAGATAAAAGCATGTTCAGCGGTCCTGAGTTCCTTGCTCGTGCTCTCTCTCCATCTGCTCCTGGTTTGGACTTTGGGATTTCAGTCCGGTGCTCCAATGTGGGACTCTGTCTCTGTCTCCTTTCATCGGACCGCGAGGGGTGCACCTGCACACTGAGACAATGGGGATGTTCTATCGGAAACTCACCAAGGTCAGCTGGACTGGGTCTGAAAAAGCATGGGATAAAACTGGACTCGCTGAACATAGTGGACAATAAGGACTGCTGAGAAGTCAAGAACAATGGCACTGGGTTTTGATCCTACTGCATGTACTGGCTTTGTGGGAGCCTAGGCTGTTTGGATGCTCACCTTACTAGACCTGGAAGGAGGTGGGAGGTCCTTGGACTTCCCACAGGGCAGGGAACCCTAACTGCTCTTTGGACTGATGAGGGAGGGGGAGTTGATTGGGGGAGGCGGAGCGAAATGGAAGACAGTGGCGGGGAGGAGGCAGAAATCTTTAATAAATAAATAAATTTAAAAAATCATGTTCAGCCAATGGAATAATTAAATAGAAATTATGTATGCACATTGTGAAGTAAACATATCTTCACCATTCTATTACAAGAGTCAAGTGATCAAAAGTTTGTAACATTCTCCTTTATTAAAAATTGTGTAAAATGCAATCACTATGGACCTAAGACATAGTTGAGAATGGAAAAATTGTTTTCAGTAACATGGGAGGCACTGAAGACTTTGCTTGTTACATATATCACCAGAAACATATTAGCAAATTAATGTCTGTTTTATTTAATAACAAAAGCATAACCAAAGCCTTGGATAATGCAGTTAGTCATAGCTTATCTCTGCTAAATCTTTTGTTTATATTAGACCTTTCTGATAATAACACTTTTAAGTATACAGATCATGATAAACTGAGCCATTCACTTTTGTACTCAAAAGCCATCTTGCAGGATAACTACACACTCCAAAAATCTACATGATTTTCAAAATTTTTGAGGAAACAGTTACTTAAAATTGTTATATCGAACTATCACTGCTTTACTTGTAAATTGGCAGAAATAAATATTAAGTACATTAAACCAAAAAAAAACAAATGAAGATGAATGATAAAGAATAGAAACAAAAAGAGAAAGAATAGAGAGAGGAGGAGGAGATGAACATGAAGACTACATAATAATAACAAGGACAAAATAAAGAGCAGGAGGAAGAGAAGAAGATAAAGGAAAAAGAAATTTGTTGGTTCAGGCATCTAAAAATAAAAGAGTTAAATATTAAAGTTATAATCTGTGTCACAAGGATCCACCTTGCTTCTCTCAATTCACTCTCTGTTTCAATTGACATGACTCTCAGATACACTTTGTTTGTCCAAGGTTCAAGTCCAGGGTTAACCTGTCATACTAAATGTCTTAAGATTCTGTTAAACTTGTTATGATAGAGTTATCTGTTTCTTCATGAATTTCTTTCATGGTCCATGAATGCTACCAGTCTAGAGAACAACCAGATGGACTAAAGGGAAAGGTTCACTCCTCCTGAGAAAATTTGAGATTCTGTTTCCATAAATATGAAGAGATAAAGCTATGGAAGCATCAAATGCATAGACAGACCCTTTGACTCCTAACAAATGCTCCTATGAATCATATGTAGACAGTCTCAAAAGCAAATAATTCAAAATTTTAAATATTTTCACCTAAAGTGCAGTAGAGAATGCTAAAACAATCAATTTATGTGCTCCTGTGCGATTCTCAGACGTGGTATTCTGTAGCAATATAGAAGTAATATTTTTCTTACTTTTCTTAGTTTATTTAGGGTTGTTTTCTAATTCCAGGAGATTTACTTTATTTTACTTTCAATTTTTAAAATTGTTTGACAGTTTTATGCATTTATATAATGAATTTAGACATTTTCCACCCTCATTCTTCTCCTTCAGCCTCTCTCACTTTTCCAATAGAACCCTTCTCATTAAAAAATCTGTCTCCTACTTTCATATCTTCTTTCTGGTCCTTACCCCACAAGTGTGGGGTTTTATTCAGTGAAACGAGGGCAATTCTTCTGTGATCAAACCACTGAAGAAAGTAACACACCTCTCCTAATTAACTTAATGGCTAATCCTTATGGGGACAAGGGCCATCCCCCTTTCATGATGAAAAGTTGATGGGCCTAATCTTGTGGGAGTCATGTGCAGATATCCACAGTTGCAATGAATTGATAAGTGCAAGAGCCATGTCATGTCTAGAAGATGTCTTTTGCTGCTGTTTATCTCCTCATCCTCAACTATTATACTATACTATACTATTATATATTTCTGTCTCTTGAGTTTGAAGGGTATGTTACAGATATCCCTAGTAGAGCCCAATTACGTCATTAGTATCTATTATCCACAACTGGCTTTGCATGGGGTTCTTCATTGATAACTTACCTGCTTTAACAAGTTTCTCTAAGAACAACAGCAACACTGATCTATGTGTTTAGAGGGCTCTTTGACAATGTGACTATTTAACAAAACAGTAATAATAAATTCCAAAATATTTTATCAAAATGTTATTAGTTACCGCTCAACCTTACACATTTTATTACAAATGGTCATAGTAAATCTTGAATATCTTAGTGCTTTATTAAACATTGCAGCAGACAGTAAAAGTTGATTTTATTATTTATACATGCCCAGACTCAAAAACACCATAAAGAACAGGATAAGGTGAATGTGATTAGGAAGAGGAATTTTAAAATGCTATTTTTAATTGCTGTTTTTCCTGTCTCAAGTAGACTACAGAGCACAATTTGTTCATATGTATAGTTACAAATAAAATACATAATCTATTTTCCCATTCTTTGATTTATATTAGTAAATTAAATATGGTGGTTTATTTAGTACACATTGAGGACTACATTTAATAAATATGTTAGAAGACATATGAGGACAGGCTATGTAAGGAAAGAATGAGAACTGAGATCAGAGAACGATGATTTTCTTGTGGTTGTTCTATTTTTTCAACAGTATAGCTCTTATGGTATTTATTTTATGGAGGTACACGATGGGGTTTCCCACACATTTAATCTTATATGATTTAAAATATTTCAGCAAGGTCAGTTTTTGATGATATTAATGTCCAAATGAATAAATCAGTATGTCTTCTCTTATGTTATTGAGCATCATCTAACTGGTGAAAAACCTTCAGAGAGCAGAAGCACTGATCTTTTTACCTCTACTCTCTCTGTGTAAGAAAGAATTCTTCCTTCCTGCTTACCTTCAATTCTAATTGAGAAGTCAGTTCTACCTTGCCTTTAGATTTAAATTGAAACAAAAGATCACCTTTTTCTCATCTTCTTGAGTCAGACTGGTCCTAAAGTATCATTTTTTACCAAGTTATATCCTGAAGTCTTGTTGAAATATTGAAATATTGAATACTTAAACTTATCAGCCACCATAATTATATAATTCAATTCCTTATCTATCTATCTATCTATCTATCTATCTATCTATCTATCTATCTAATCGACTTGATAATTAATCATCTATCATATATCTATATTTGCTATCTGTATCCATCATTGAACTATCCATCTGTCATCTTTCTATTACCTGTCTGTCTATCATCTATTTATGTACTTATGTTTCTATAGGCAATTCTAATACATATTGTAAAATACTATTTAACTCCTCTGAGTCTCAATTAGAAGAAAACTAGATGAAGATATCATATTAACACATCCCATTTCAACCAGCTGGTAAGTCCCTGAGTTCTGGCATTGATTCAGGAGCTAACTGCAGCTCAGCTGCCCACTGTATCACATCCATCCTGGAGCTACAGGCCCAGGACCAGGTGCAGCAAAAACACTGCTGCCCAGGTCTCAGCTCTATGGCAACAGAATCCTGGCTAAAATCTTCCTCAGATGCACTCAGTAGATGAGTAACCTACTTTCTATGTTAGCAGTCCATTGTTGGCTTTCCAAAACTTTGTCTGGTAAAATTGATCTTAAAGATTCCAATCTTCCTTATATATATTTAAAGTTAATATATGAAATTAACTATATCATTCATAAAATGTTATAAAATAACAATTCTCTATGGGTGTAAATACATTACCAAAAAAGCACATTATATGTATCCAGATGGACATAGGTTCAAACCCCATCTTTGTTGCTAGTTTTATCAGTCCAGATTGCTGTACCTCAGAGAATCTTATTTGGTGTACAAGCAAATTTGGTGCAATAACACCTAACTTAAAACTAAACGAGAACTAAATGTATGGCAGCTTGGCATAGGTGGATATGACACAAATTTCAATGCAATACATGGCTAAAGCAGATGCATTTTATCTCATTGCCAAGAAAGTTACGCAAATGCTCTGACCTTAATGGTGGAGCCAGTACAAAACCCAGCACCAAGAGAATCCTCTGATGCACAATATTTGTCCAGTGTGTATCTACTGAGTGAGTTAGTGAAGAGAATTAAGATATCTGGATTCACCAATACCTAATTAAATTGTCTTTTTGTTGTTTTATTTTGGTATATGAAGGTATTAGGACACTAACATAAAGTCAGTGACTAGAATATGTTTCTTGCTTAATCAAGTAACCTGGACTGTGAAAATTAGTCCAGAGATGAGACATTTTCCTCTGTTATTTGAAATGTTATCATCTTTCAGTCTAAGAAGAGAGGTGTTTTTCAATTTTTAATAGCATTTTTAAAAATTACATATAAGCTGAAGTTAGCCTGGAAGCTAGGAAATGACACTAATGGTCTAACTCTGGCTGGTTCCACCAATCTCTTAGAGATGACTCTGGGGGCACCACCATATGACCATCTTCCTTGCAAAGCTTATTGGAGAGAGCGAAGAAGTGCTCTGAGAGCGGAACTCAGTTCTACATAGATATTTTGTAGATAAGACTTACTGCGAAGTTCCTTGGTCAATGAGCTCGAATCAGAGACGGTCCCTTTCTCCTCTGAATGTTTTATAAGCTGGAAAGATGCAGGTAGGTTCTTTCCCAACCCATTTAAAGTGCTTGCAGCATTCATTATTTTCAAGCCAAAACTGTCATGCTGTTCATCATAAGCTCAAAGTTGGTTGAGTGTGCTCCTGTAGAGCCGTGCTGATATTCTGCTGCTTTCTAGGTCTTCCATGGGATGTAAACTGCATTTCTCCTCTGCAAACAACTCTCACTCTAATGAGTGGTGATCTCATTTGACTGGGCCCAAAATTTATTGCACAAACATCTCACTCCAAGGAAGGTGACATCTACTTTAAATAAGATCAGTGGACCTCCACTTACTGACAACTAAATGATTCTGGATCTGCACCCCAATTTAAAGACATCTTGAATTTTGCGTGCAAATGGATGAAATTGGAAAACACTATATTGAGTGAGATAACCCAGACCCACAAATATGAATATGGTATGTACTCACTCAGTGGATTCTAGCCATAAATAAAGGACACTGAGCCTATAGTTCGCGATCCTAGAGACGCTAAGTAATAGGGTGAACCCAAAGAAAAACATATATAGATGCTCCTGGAAATTGGAAGCAGACAAGATCGCCAGGAAAAAATTGGGAGCATGAGGATAGCGGTGAGGTAGGGGGAAGGGGAGAGGAGGGAGAGAGAGGGGAGAAGAGGAGGGTTGGGGAGAGCTTGGGGGAGTGGGATGGTTGAGATGGAGGAAGGACGAATATGGGAGCAGGGAAGAAGATCTCTTAATTAAGGGAGCCATTTTGGGATTGGCAAGAGGCTTGGCTCTGGTGGGGTTTCCAGGAATCCACAGGGATGACCCCAGCTAGGACTCTGGGCAGTGGAGTGGATGCTGGAACTGGCTTTGTCCTGTAGTCGGACTGATGACTGTCTTGAATATCACCATAGAACCTTCGTCTGGCGATGGATGAAGATAGAGATAGAGACCCATATCAGAGCATTGGACTGAGCTCCCAAGGTCTAGTTGAAGAGCAGAAGGAGGGAGAATATGAACAAGAAAGTCAGGACCACTAGGGGTTGGTCTACCCACTGAGACAGTGTGCTTGATCTAATGGGAGCTCACCAAAGCCAGCTGGACTGGGACTGAATGAGCATGAAAACAAACAGGACTCTCTGAATGTAGCTGACAATTGAGGCAGACTGAGAAGCCAATGATAATGGCACTGGGATTTGTCTCTACTGCATGTACTGACTTTTTGGAATCCTAATCTATTTGGATGCGTACCTTCCTAAGCTTGGATGCAGGAGCAAGGGCCTTGGACTTCCCAAAGGGGAAGGTTCCTTGCCCTCTCTCAGGGGAGGAGGGAGAGTGTGTGGGGGAGCAGGAGGGTAGTGGGAGGAGGAGAGGAAGTGGAAATTTTGATTGATATTATTTATAAAGTAATAAAAATATAAAGAGATCTTCAGAAACAGAGGAATCCAGACCTTTCTTAAGGTTCTGTGCTTTTAGAGTTTGAAGGCCACCTGTCCATATTTGAATAGCTACAGAATCTCAAGATTAACAGATTCATTAGAGATTTTTGAATCTAGGAAGTCTTTGCTTTGGGTAAGAGAATTGATAATAAAAATTATTTTATGATTAGTAAGAGGGGTCTTTATTTTATTTTTGTTTTGATTTTTTGTTGCTGCTGATGTTATTTTTTTAAACAGTAATCACCATTCTCATCCAATTTAAACTGCATAATCCTCCATGACTCAGTGAGCCTGCCAAGTTCAGGTTATGGTAGACTGAGCAGGGGTCTTTTACTCTTGGGCACATCTGCATTCATAGTGCACAAACAGAGCTCCTCAGACTCTGATAGAGCATCCTATCCTGTGAGCATTATTGGAAGGAACGTGAAGGGCACAGGGGTTCTAATTTGTTCTGGTCCACTCTCTTCTCAGGGTGTGTTTTGTATGTTTAACTGAACAGCAAGGCATGTGTTTAAAATTACCAATGAGTCACTGAACCAGGGCTAAAATGTTCTTTGAAGGTCAAGCCCTACATTGCATTGCATTGCATTTTCAATTTCATGTTTAAATCTGAAATACTAGGAAAGACAGTCAAAATGATTAAATCTTTAAAGTTCTACTGATATTATAAATGCATTCCCTAAGTTATTTTGGGTCACTGCTGCCCAAGGACAACAAGAAAATATACAGGAAACAGAAAAATAAAGTTATACTTCTTGAATTCTCTGTGGAAGAAGAAACGGCTGGCTATAAATGGGTACCGCAAAATAAATAAATAAATAAATAAATAAATAAATAAATAAATAAATAAATAAATAAATAAAGACATGGTTGTTCAAAACTGAAATATGCCAAAAGTGTAAACTCTGTACAGGATAATAAAGAAAGAATGGAAATGGAATAGAGCATGTCTGTCAGAGCTGCACATTGCTTGAAATGATGTTGAAATGATGACTTTATGATAAATTACATTTAAAATGTTATTATACTTTTTCGCATTTTGTCCACTCTCTGTTTTCGTGAACACTGGATATTCATTCTAAAGGCAATAGAAAAGGGTCAGTGTAGCAGTAGGTAGTAGAGAAAGAACATTCTATTAGGAAAAGACCATGGAAAATGAAAAGAAAGCAAAAAATGAATGCTAATTGGGAATGCCATGTTTACTCTTACTAATTTTTAAGAACAAATACATGGTGAAATTGACAGATGTATGTCCATTTGAAATGGCTTAAACTGAGATCAGTAAATTTGAGACAGTGGTGTGCTAAGAAATCAAATCATAAGAAGTATGAGACTGGGAAGCAAAGATATAAGTCTGCTGTCAAACTCTTGCTCCTTTTGCTACACCAAAGCACACCTTTCTAAAATGTATTCACTTTACTATAGCCAGTGGGCTAAAGATCTGCCATTCTGATTCTGCATCTCCACTTCTTATCTTCCTTTGCGCATCGCTCGCAGGACTGCAAACAGGATTTAATATTGTTATTTTATTTACTACAACCATTTCTGGCCCTTTCACTCTGCTTGATGCAGTACAAAAATAGTTTGCCCTTTGGGAGGAGCAAGCTGAGTCTGTGCACCTCATCGTGTTTATGAACCAGGCAGGGAGGATGGAGATAGCAACTTGGCTAAGTATGGCTCCGAGGGGAGTAGCTTTCTGGCTGAGTTGATAATAGAAAATGGAGAACTACACCTCTGGGTCAGGGACTGAATCTAGCCCAGTCTTTCACTGTCTGTTTCGTGTGATTACTCAGAGAACAGCAGGAATTTGGAATCCTCCCCACACAGAGACTTCCCTGTTTCCAATGTTTCATGTTTCCACCATTTTCTATACCATTTCTATGCTGTCCCTTAACTTCTGCTTTTCTTTCAAAGCCTCATTTCATGGGTTGCACATGAGAAGTTAGTCCCCACTAATTTTCTTTGCTTCCATGCACAAAATGAGAAAGCAATGAGGGCCAGTCAGATACCTGGAAAAACAGTGTCATATTTTCTATAATTTAGAGTGACATTTTATCATCATTAGATATCCATAACTAAATAGCAGGCCTTCTACAATTTGTTTGGAATCTAGTGTTTTAATAGTATCATATGAATTAGTAAATTAGTGCTCTAGTTTTATTTGTACATATTGTCTTATACTTAAGTTGTAGCATATCATGGTTATAAATGACTGAACACATTGATGCACAAGAAAGGTGATTTGTACTCAGAATGAGGAATCTTGCACTTACTTAACATCAAGCGTCTTCTACTTCATGTGGTAACCAAAAACTCTCTAATTAGATTCATGGCTTACTCAACTTGCAGAAAATCACATCTCGTACTGAAAACTTATCCAACAACCAGAGGCTTGTGAGGTCATGGATCGTAGATCTACTGTCACTTTACTAAACCAGCATAATTTCAAACTGCATTTTAAATACTTACACTTATGTATCTTTCACCCTTCATCAAAGAAGTATCCCTTTGCTTGCAAAATTAGAAGTTCATTGAAGAAATTATAATCAGTCATAATACAGACAACAGTTGGTTTTGGGTACTACAACCACAATGAATATGACTCAACTCTTATGCCTAATACTCAGGAAACATCACGAAAGAGGGTGTGAAAGACTATAAGTCCAGTATATCAGGGAATTTGCTGTGAGACTCTGTCTTCTATAAATGAGTGCTAAGTTTTAACCATAGTAACCTAATAATATGGTTGTCTAAACAAGACCTGACAAGGAAGACAAAATGTATGATAATGTGGAAGAGGGTAAATCTCATAGGGTCCTAGTCCCAGTAAAAAACCTCAGGCAACTAGGGTATGCTAAATACAGGAAAATTACTCTTATCCAGAGCTAAGCCATTAATTGGATTATCCACAACCAAGTGATTACCTCTGAAATCATATACATAGAAGCAACATTATTTGTACTCAGTAATTTGTATTTATATATTTGTACATTTATATATGAGTATGCAACAATAGTAAATTAAAAGTAGTCATAAATTTGAGAAAGAGAGAGAGAGAGAGAGAGAGAGAGAGAGAGAGAGAGAGAGGGTAAGAGGAGAAAATGAGAGGGGTTAGAGGCAGAAAACAGTAGGGGCAATTACTATAATAATATTTCAGTTAAAAATTAAATAAATGGCTCCTTCATTTACACTCTATGGCATTATTATTTTAGGACCTATGTAAGGTTCAGTTTACTTCTTTATAAACTATGAATTATCACCTTGAATTTTACCATGTTGCCATATATAAATTAAGTAAACTCCTTGTTTTGCATTATTTTATTATTTTTTTAAAGATTTATTTATTTATTATGTATACAGTATTCTCAGTACTCTGCCTGCAGGCCAGAAGAGGGCACCAGATCTCATTACAGATGGTTGTGAGCCACCATGTGGTTGCTGGGAATTGAACTCAGGACCTTTGGAAGAGCAGGCGGTGCTCTTAACCACTGAGCCATCTCTCCAGCCCCCGCATTATTTTATTTTTGAAAGAAGTATGGTGATGAAAGTTACAAAATAATCCCACACTAATTCAGAATTATGTATAACAAAGGGTTATTTATTTATTTAGACTCACAGATCATAGTCTTAGATCACAGTCCTCTGCATGAACAAGGAACAGGAACCAAATATTGTAAATGGAAATAGGAGCATATTCAATATAACAAAATAATTTTAACTTATATCAATATACAAAAATCTATACCAATATAAATTGTCCATAAATAATGGCTAACAATTATTCACTCTATTACTCACTATTATTATAATTATTAGTGTGAGTATGTTCATACTAATCTACCTAGTATCCCATTCAGTTTTTCCTCTTTTTTTGAGATTTCTGGCCCTACATAATATCCACCCAAGCCTCAACCCTATTTGAGTAATAATAAACCCTTAAATGGTGTCCCTGTGAGGACAAACTTTGTTGGGAGAGAGGACATCATCTTCTAGAATTACTTCCAGATGTCATGGGGTGATGTCCTTTCTATGGGATCCTATAAAAGTAAAATGATGGTTAACTTGCAAGATTGCTATATGTATAATTTCAAATAGTCTCTATGTGGACGATACAGTTTTTTTCTTAAATTGTTATTTGGAGTTCAGGCAAGCATGTTGTAAAAAGGTGCACCATTTCTGTAGCTGGTACCCAAAAAGCAGTCTCATAATAGCACTGTCAGCATCATAGCTTCATATGGACCAGGTGGAGTTATTGTTGTGGGGCCCCATCTTCTTCCTGGAAGCTTCAAAGATTACTACAGAAAAATCTACTGTTCAAACATTATTCATATAGACATATATCCAACAAAAATATGATATAGACAAAATGAGTATGAAGAAAAGGAAAATGATAAATTCTATGATGCAGATTATACAGCATCACACATCAGATTTCTCTTTGGTTATTCTTTCTTTATAGTTATATTTTCACCTTTAAGCATCTAGATGTTCAAGGTCTCTTGACTCTTTGAAGATGAGTATTTTATTTTTCTGCAAAGACAAGAACAGAACCCTGCCCCAAACTTTATGAAGTTTTCTTACCACCTACACGATTATCACTTCTGTGGAAGAGCTGTTATTTCTCTTTCTCAAAAGGCTTTTCTTTTTCAAATTGAATCTTTATTAATTTTATGATATCCATAGGTTTTCTTCTCCTGTGGAAACAAGAGTGAATCCCTTTCCCAATATAAGACATCTCCTGGTTTCCATTGTGAGGTCAGCATATCATTGAAATATCCCAACTGATTTAATTCAGAAGTTTTTTTTTCTATTATCCAATATGCCTCTACTGCTGTTGTTCCTTTCTCATAGTGTTACGAAAATTCAAGGTCAATAAAGCATCATACAATCTATTTCTGAAAGTATTTTCCATCTCTTTCTGTTCATTTAGCATATCCTTTATAGTCTGATTTGTTCTTTCTCTAAAGGCCTTATCTGTTTGATATACCTGTAATATGCTTTATATTATAATAAGCAAAAAAATTGTTTCAATTTCTTACAGACATTTGCTGGATGATTATCTGTCTTTAGTTGTGCAGGTATACTTCTGATGGCTATAATTTCTAATAAATATGTTATTATTGAATCAGCCTTTCTGCTCAAAGCAGTTGCCCATTGAAAACCTGAATAAATATCAATGGTGTGGTATGCATATTTAATTTTACAAATTCTGTAAATGGGAGCACATCCATCTGCAAGATTTTATTCTTCTGTGTACCCTTTCGGTTTCTCCATGTAGGTAGCAATGTTTGGTTATGGAAAGAGCAAGTAGGGCATTTCTTTACAATCTCCTTAGCTTGTTGCCATGTAATAAAAAACTCTTCCTTTAAACCGTTGTTATTGTCATGATGTTTCTTAGGAAATTCTGAGACCTTCAGCATACTTCCAATCAATATTTGGCCAAATTCTGCATTACCTGGAGTTAGAGGACTTGGCAGACCCATATGGGATCAGACATGTGTTATGTATATGGGACAAAGTCTATTCCTGATTATGTCTTGAACCTGAATGAATAATGAAGTCAATTCTGTATTATTGGCTATAAATTCATCAGTTTCAATATGCAAGACAACTCTGTCTGCATATTGTAAATAGGTAACTATAGTGAGAGATTTTTAAAATCCTTTAGTACCATGAGAATAACATACAACTCTGTCTATTGGACAAAATTATAAGGTTTTATTGCACCTTACTTAATTCTTCAGATTTGTTACCTGCCTTTCCTGACTTATTTGCATCAGTATAAAATGTATAGGCTCCAGTTATTAGTACATCATGTACAATTTGGGGAAGAATCCAAGTAGCTTTCTTTATAAGGTTATTTCTATCACTTTTTGGATAATTGTTCTTAATTTCTCCCTAAAATTAACACAAGCTCTTTGCCATGGTTCATTGTCTCTCCATAACTTTTTTATGTCTTCAGTAGTAAAAAGCACTATAATCTCTTCTGGATCTATAGCTGCTAATTGACTAAGTCTCAATTTTTCTTTTATAATTAATTGAGGAACTTTTCCATGTAAGTTTTACATTTTTTACTTGGTTTATGTGGTTAAAAGATCCATTCTATGATAATATCTTCCTTCGGCAGTTAAATTCCTGTAAGGGAAATTCTGGAAGTCAATATGACCAGAATATAATTAAGATTTGTATTCACTGTATCTACATGGGTCTCCTGTAGTTTCTTCTCAAACACTGTCAATTCTTTTTCTGCTTCAGTTGTTAATTCCCTGAGACTATTCAAGTCTTTGTCACCACCTAAGGTTTTTGCTTAAATGAATTATTTGGTTAGGTGTTATCCCAACATCCAGTCATAGATTTAAAATATCTCCTAACAATATTTGAAAGTCATTAAGAGTCTACAGTCAGTCTCTCCTAAACTTTGACTTTTGTGTTCTAATTTTCTATAAACCTCTTTTGAACCTGGGTAACTGACAGAATCTCCTCTTTGTATTTTTTCAGGAACACTTTGTAATCCCCATTTAAGCAAAACTTTCTTTACTTCTTCAAACATTTATTCTAAAGTATCTGTGTTTGAGTCAGATAACAAAATGTTATCCATGTAATGGTAAATTATAGACTCAAGAAATTGCTACATATTATTTCCAATAGTTAGAGTATGAAGTATTGGCACAGTGTGAGGCTGTTGAGCATTCCCTGTAGAGGGATGGTCCACTGGTATCTCCAAGTAGGCTAAAATTATGATAAGTAGGCATTGTGAAAGCAACTTTTCTCTGTCCTTTTCTTGTAAAAAGTATTGTGAAGAAACAATCTTTTAAATAAATACTGTAAGAGGCCATCCCTTAGTAATAGAAAAGGAAGAAAAATTCCAAGTTATAGGGGGTCCATAAGTTGAATAACCTTGTTGACAGCTCTTAAATTGTCACCATTCTCCATTTTCCAGATTTATTTATTACTACAAGTACAGGAGAATTCCAAAGGCTCGTTGATTCTTCAATATAGCAAGCATCTAGCTGCTTCTGTTCCAACTGTTCTAAATCCCACAGTTTGTCTTTTGTTAAATGATATTGTTTAACCCATATGGACTTCTCAGTTAACCCTTTTAAAGGCAAAGCCACTAGTACCTTTGAAGGTTTGCCAGTTGCTTTGTATTCTTGTACATCCTAAATGGCTGGTGACTTTTGTTTATATCTCATAATAAACTTCCCAGAAACATGAGTATTAGGGACTGCATGCATGTTAACTTGGGTATTACATTGCTGCAACAGGTCATAACCCATAAATTTACTGTAATATTAGCTATATATGGCATCAGCCTTCCTTTCTGTCTTTCTGGCCTTATACATTCAACCCACCTCATACTTTGCTTCAATTGAGATAGGGTTCCAATTCCTAGGAACTGAAGAGACCAATCTGAATGACAAGATTCTGGAGTAGTGATTCTCATGTCTACATCTGTGTCTAACAATCCCTCAATTGCAATGTGATTTATATACACTCTTAGCTTTGGTCTTTGATAATTTATAGAAGTCTGCCAAAACATACATTTCCTATTTCCTACTGGGGTTTTTGATTCCTCCTCCATGTCTATTCTATCATCCAAAACAATATGTTTCTTTTTTTACAGTAGGAACTTGATTGTCTAATTTTCTTGGAGAGACATATTCTTCATAGTGATAAGAAATGACTATACCTTATTCGACATGGGGGCCTGTGAGAGCCCCCCAAGGAGTTTCCTGGTGGTATCAGGTTGTCTTGTGTGTCTTTTGTCGACCTACATTCATTGGTTCATTGTCAGCTTTTGACACAGTTCCTACATACACCAGAAGGATAAGTCCTCCTATTTTTGCCATACCTAGAGGAGACATTATTCCTAGAAATTTCTTATCTATAGACCTTCTTAGATATCCTATTCTTCCATGACTAAAACATTTGGCATATTGGTCTCTTATCATACCATTGAAAATGTCTTCTCCTACCCACGTTTTAGTCTTATAGTCTTATGTTTCAACATTCAAGATCCATTCATATATTTATGCTGATCTGACCTTCAAAGGCCCTAAAATCTTCTTGCATTATAAGGTGTCATTTTCAAAAGCCCAATATTCAATAAGTACACATCTAGCTTTAGGGTCTATCACTGCTACTTGTACAAACCTTAGTTAATCTTTGTAAAAAGTCACTAAAGGGTTCTCTCTGGATCTTTCTAACCCTAATATGTGATTCAATCATATTTTATGGTCCCTGAATCCCAAAACAAGTATTTAAAGTTGCTGTGCTTCATAGAGGCAAGGTGTGTTGCTCATAGCAAGCCTGTTCCTGAGAATCAGAGTAATTACCTTTGCCAAGAATTTGACCTTGGAAAGTCTCAAATCCTTTTGCTTTCCCCTGTTGTTCTAAAATTTTTGCCTCTTCTCTTAACTAAGACTTCCAAAGCATCTGAGGTCCATCTTCTAGAATTACTGAGATTAATTGAAGCCAATCATGAGGGGTTAACTTATTGCTTGAAGCCCATGTTTTCACCACTTCCCTGACAATCATGAATGTAGTCTATAAGAAACTATTGCTTGTTTAATTTCTTTTAGATTGCTCATAGATATTGATTCCCATATATATTCTTTGACTACCTCAGAGTACTTTGTGCCAGATGGTCTTTCCAAGCAAATTACCAGATATGCAGTTAAAACTCTGTGTAAATCATCCTGGGGTCTGGCATGTACTGATGAGGCCAAATCTTGTCCTTGTACCTTATGTCCCTGATCATCAGTTTCAATAATTTCATTAGCATTTTCAATTCTTTTTACTACTGCATTTTTAAAGGTCTAAATCTCCTGTATAGTGTTCTGTTCTAACACCCTCACTGAAAATTCCAAGTTATAAAACTGGTCCAGTAAAGATAATGTCTCATCCTTGAACATAATTTTGATGGTGTGCATGTTACCCTCCTGGAGAGATACCTTATCTACTAATCTATCATAATTTTTCAACAGATTCTGATTGTTAAATTCAACAGCACAAATTATTTCAGATAATTGTGTCAAGTGATGCTATCTCTCTCCTCAGTATTGATCTTCTTAACTACTTGTCCACTATTAGTCTGTAAAGACTGTTATTTCTAAAAGTGCCTGATTCTTGGCCCTGTTATCAAGCCATTTTTAATGAGATAATATGAAAAACAAAATTAATTCCTAGAATCAAATAAAGGGATGTAGAAGGAGAATTATATAAGCCTTGTGGAATAACATCCATATTATAAGTAAAATAACTATGGAACTCCTGGATAGCTATAGCATCAGTAATTTTTATAGTTTTTCAGATCTTAACTGTAGTGACGCAATGACAATGAATTGGAATAGGTGTAATAATTGTTATTGGAGAGAAGGTGTAGCAGTTGAGGCCCTGTGACCAAGAATGCTAGTATCTTTGAGCTTTATGTGTTCATTACTTAGGTACTAAAAGATATGCTTTGTTTAACAAATTAAGAGCAGTTATTAAGGTAATCAAATGATTCTGAGTTGGGGCCCAGGATAAAGAAAAATAACCAGTTTTTCATCAGTATGAGTTGTGGACTGTGTGTGCCACAGAGATCCCAGGCAGCAGCATGTGGGCTGGCATGTAACATGCCAAGCAACAGTGAGTAGCAAGCTGGGGAGTGCTAAGTAACAGCCTGCTTTTTCTGATTGCTGACAAGAGCCGTTGGTGGGAGAGTAAGTAATGAATGTGCAACTTGGTTGGCAAACCCATCCCCCAAAGGATGGACTGGTACCCATGTGCGGGTGCCAGATGATGAGAGAAGTTACAAAATAATCTCTAGCTCAATAAAATAATATTTATTTAGGGGTGAACTCACAGATGACAGTCCTAGATCACAGTTATCTGCATGAACAGGAACAGGAACTGAATTTACCAGCCTGAAGCAAGAGCTGGAAGTGAGAGAGAAAGCACACACTTTACAGCTGCATCTATAGCATAAGAGATCACCCCCAAGTGGTACGGTATCTTAAAGGCTATTGGATGAAGGGGCTCCCATGGCAAAAGCAGTCTCAAAGATAGGCAAAACCTTCTGTTATAAATTGAAAGATGGTTCAATAGAGGCCAAACCAGCACTTAGAACACCAGCTCAAATTAACTTATCCTGGCCTGTGATTGTATAAAAGAAATTGGTATCCAAAAAGAATGGCACTATTAGAAGGTATAGCTTTGTTGATGTAGGTGTGGCCTTGTTGGAAGGAGTGTACAACTGTGAGGGTGGTCTTTGAGGTCTATTTTTCTCATGCTTACCTCAGTGTGACACCGAGTCTTCTTTCTGTTGCCTTCTGATCAATATGTAGCCAGCACCATATCTGCCTGCATGCCTCCATGCTCTCTACAAGAATTATAATAGGCTGAACTTCTAAAACTCTAAGTCACCACATCAACTAAATGTTTTTCTTTTATAAGAGTTGCCATTGTTGTGGTATTTATTTATAATTATAGAAACCCTAACTAAGGCATGACCTGGCCCTTAGCCACAGTGAAATCCTCCTTACCCACCAGACTCCCTACAATTACTCAGATCCCAAGCCCTTTTCTCCTCACATCCATATACTGATCTACACCTATGGCAGAAATCCTCTGCTCCATAAAATATCACAAAGACACCCAGAAACCTAGAAGCCCCATGCTCTGCCAGAGCTACACAGGCATTCAGAACACCAAACGAGCCACCATTAAACAAGAGACCATCCTGGATCCGAGAAACCTAGCCCCCAACTAGAGACCCACAACTAGTAGAAACCCTTTACTCAATAGACCACTCAGGCCAGAAGACCAGAGAGAAAACTTTAACAATGGAATAAAACACTTATGAAAACAAAGGCAAACTCAGGGAGGCTAAGTCATAAAGAGAGCTCAAGAAGGAACACATAGATCTTCCTGTTAAGTGAAAATAGAACAGATTTTGTTATATAGACCAGGGAATGGGTAATGGGTGCCACGGAGCAGCTCAGGGGAGCCACTCAGACTGTGGGAGAAGCACGGTCCTGGTAACAGGAAGGCACATGTTCGGCGAATGACAGACAGACACAACACACAAGAGAGTGATTTGAATCTGCTGCGATTTTACTGAATTCATGTTTTCATTATATAGTATTCAAACAAAGAACAAATCAGAAGGTCATGTATTATTAGTTGGCACAGTATGAAAGCTTCTTTTAGTCACATCAGCAATATTTAAGAAAAGTATATTATCAGGAACAGGTGTTAGACATAAAGCATCCTTAGAAGAGGAAATCTTGTCCTTGGGAATGTAAACCTCAGACAAGTGGTTTAATCTTATGAACAGAAAGTTTCTGTCTCATCGCTATCATGGCCCTTCCTCTTCCTAACCCTTTATTTCATCTAGTGACCAAGTATACCTAATCAGTTCTCTGCACCTGTTGAACTATACTTTTTAGTACCTTCTTATGCAGCAGACATCATGGGGGTTGGGATCTAGCAAGCCTATCCATAAAGTTCAAAGTATAATATAACAGTCTTTGTCCACCAACGTTAACCCATCTATTCCCTTGCTCATCATATACCCTGTGTATGACAAAGGTTCTGCTGTAGTCTTATACACTCCCATACTGTGCTTCCCTATCTCAGAACTGTTCCTGAAGAGAATGATCCTTGTCTTGTATATATAAAGACTATCATTATTATGAAAAAATTGTGCAAAGCTTGTATTCCATATAGCCAGCTACTCAAAAATTCCATCTGTGCCCCAAGGGCAGCCAATACCAATTCCTGCCATTGACCTGCAGGAAGCCTAGTCCCATGGGACACGTAGCTCCCGTCCGGTATAATGACATATGTCACAGACGACCCTGGAGTTGGTGTGGCAAATGGGAACAGGAGTAATTGTGTGGGGAGTGTGTGTGGAAGGAGATAGTACTAAGAGAATTGAGACACATTTCAGAGACCAGGTAGAATCCTGGTGCAATAGATATACCCCAAAATCCATGAGGCTGAACTTAGTAAGGACTCCTAGTAATGAGGGATGTGGAGACTGAACTTTTCTATCTTTTGTAACAGTAACAAGGCAAGGCTTCCAGTGGAATGACTGGGACACTAAGTCAGCATCAAAAACTTCAACCTAGAATTGAATTTGCCCTACTAACAAAATCTGCTGGGATAAAGGTAATGTGTGGGAGTGACCAATCAGTGATTGGTCCAATGGAGACACATGCCATAAGACAGAGCCCATGTCTGATAATTGCTTAGAGGGTCAGAAACCAGTTTGGATAGTCCAGAGGGGGAAAAAAGGCAGTGAACTGATTGCTGTTGATACTCTGATATACTTGTAGACATCCACCTGACATAATCCTCATCAGAGAGACTTCTTATAGCAACTGATTGGATCAGATGCAGAGACCCACAGTCAATTATTGTACAGAGCTCAGGGAATCCTATGGAAGAGGGAGAGGAAGGATTGTAGGAGCCAGAGTGGTCAAGGATAGCACAAGAAAACTGTCCTCAGAGTCAACTACCCAGGGTTTATAGAGGCTCATAGAGACTGAACAGAGAGTCAGGGAGTCTGCAAGCATCTGACCTAGGTCCACTGCATGCATGCTATGGTTGTGTAGCTTGGTCTTCTTGTGGGACTACTAAGAGTGGGAGTGGTAGCTGTCTGATTTATTTGCCTGCTTTGGAGACTTTTTCACTCCTACTGGGTTGACTTGTCCACCCTTGATATGAGGGGATGTGGTAGCATATTATTTGTATTTTGGCAAATAAATCTTACCTGAAGACCAGAGGCAAAGCTAAAGCTACCTTCAATCCCAGGATTTGGAAAGCAGAGTCAGATGGATCTTTGTGAGTTCAAGACCATCCTGGGCTGCACAAGATAAACACAGAAATAAATCCAGGTGTTGTTTTTCTTCACCTTTAATCACAGTACTATTGAGTCATATACCCTTAATCTCAGCACTAGAGGATATAAAATGAGAGGAAAGAGAGACTTAGTCTGCAGTTACCAGCCTTGGTATAGGTAAGACTGCTCCAGTGGCTTGGCTGCCTTGCTTTTCTGGGTTTTGGATTAAACCCAATTTCTGTCTCTGGGCTTTTATTATTTGTGCTACAAGAGAATATGCCTAGTCGTTGAGGAGGGGGGGAACTGGAGTTGGTACGTAATACAAGAGAGAAGAATAAATTAAAAAAAAATTAAAAAGTAATTGAAAGATAATCTGCTATGAGTTTTGAGAAAAAAGTTACAATTTTTCTATAAATTTTTCTTATTTTTTGGAGTTCCTTTTCTCATACATGAACACTCAGTTGTAGTATATAGCTTTAATAACCTTGTTATGCATAGATATTGTGTATGTATACAGAACATGCTTCCTTGGGTTTATTTTGCCAGGGATATATTATTTTGCATCCCAGAAAGACTTTAGTTTTAAAAAGACTCTTATAAGTTTTTTCTAAGTTATATTAAGTGAAGTTAAATTTCATGTTATTTTGGTGCTTAGCATGATACATTTTAAAATTAATCTCAAATTTTGACATTTTCTTGCTGGTTCTTTGGTAACCCATATGTACAACGCATTCTGATTATTTCCTCATGTATTCTTTTACCTCTCTCCCATCTTAAATACCCACCCCCAAACACGGACACTGTTTCTTCTCCTAAATTAATGACTTTTGATTATTTTGTGATCAGCTTAGTTTAATAAGGGGCATATGCGTGAGCATCAGAAAAAAAATATTCTTAGGGACAAGATGTCCTAAATAAATTTGGAGCTTGGGGACCTGGAGGGATGGTTGAACGGGAGGAGAGAGGCAGGGAGGGGAGGAGAGAAAAATCTAGAGCTCAATAAAAATCAATAAAAAATATCCTTTGAGTCATGAATGGGTCACCAGTGCATATAGAATTGATAGTGATGACTCCCTTCTGCCTGAATCTATAAATATCAAATAGTATCTCCCTATTTTTAATAACAAACGTAGATGCTTACATTCTACATAGAATTCTTACAAAGAGGATAAGAGGACAGTAGACAAGTGTAATAGTTACATGTATGTTCTGTCTCTGTTCTAGATCTTATTAGTAAATTCAAAAGAATGTATATGGTAAGTCAATGTGATCCAGTTTTACTAATTCTAATTCTCTATTATGACTAAAGGCAATGATAATTTGCTTTTTAAAAAAAGTTTTAAAAAGTACAAATTTTAGAGGCAGGCGGATCTCTGTGAGTTCTAGACCAGCCTGGTCTACTGAGCTAGTGCCAGTACAGGCTCCAAAGCCACAGAGAAACCCTGTCTCGAAAAACAAACAAACAAACAAACAAAAAAAACAAAAAACAAAAAAAGTACAAATTTTAGTATTTTAGTGTCATTTTGTTTTTTACTTGAAATTGTTTCTATGTTCATGCAAAATAACATTTAACATTATAGGGAAAGGTTTAAAAAGATTTAAAATGATTTTAAAATCATCAAGAAAGTTTATATAATATTACACCTTTTAAAATATACATATATGACTTTCACATGCATCTAAGAAGTATTTATGGTGATAGGAGTTAGATTTTTAGAACCAGAGACTTGGAAAAAATGAAAGATAAATTGGAGACAAGGTTTTGAACAACAGGCGATGAAGAATTTTGAGGTTAGCACTATGCCTCCCTGTGGTTTCTGTTAGAATCAATTTACAACATGTAAAACAATGAGGGGACCACAACTGGGGCCTGGGATAGTCACAAAATGCAGCAAAAAAGACTGTAGTTCAGGAAAGCCAAGATGGCTAGAATTCTCAGAACTCAGAACCAGGGAGAAACGGGACATAGAGAAATCATTCTCTGGAGATTTGCATGCAATTTCCATCCTCTTTAGTGAGCATGACTTGTATCTGTCCTGATGACACTGAATAGGACCTACAAAAGAGTTCTGATAATTCGGAGGGGATAATTCTGTAGATGGTGTTATAGAACCAGAGATGATGCCTGCTTTTCCTAACCAATCTGTAAGGCAATGGGCTAAATCCTGAAAATGGTATTGCTGGAAGAGTGCATTAAATTATTCTACAAATAAATACCATTCTGGCATCGTCAAAATAATATATTTTAAAACAAGACTTAAAACAAACCTATTTATTTATTTCTTTATGCGATTGATTTTGGTTTTTCGAGTCAAGGCTTCTCAGTTTAACAGTTCTGGCTATCCTGGAACTCACTTTATGGACTAGGCAAGCCTCTGCCTGCCAAGTGCTGGGATTAAAGGTGTGTGCCATCACCACCTGGCACAAACTAAATTTTAAGTATTGATAATGTATACTTGTACAAGGGAGACATGTTGAAAAATTGATGAAAGCCACACAGAATGCTCAGCATCTATGGATAAAAATGCACAATGTCTGATATACACCTTTAACCTGGTATAAACAAATAAGGTGGATGCAGGAGGAAGAGGAGTTTAAGTATGACTTCAGGTACATACTAAGTTTGAAACTTGTTTTGGCTGCATGAGACAATCTCAGAAACAATAATACAACAAAATCTAATGTCTAACATACAACAAAAAGTTGACTAAAACATTTATTTGCATGAAAATGTCTTTATGGAATAGAGTATTGTGTATGCTTTTAAATTATCAGTTCTGCAAAACAGCCAAATCTATTATTATAACCAGAAGAAAATTAAATTAATAGAATAAGATGTATTAAATGAAAAATGAAATTTGAATACAAAGGAGTTAAAGTAACTATGTGAAATACACTTAACACGTTCACACTACAAAGGAAAATAAAGGAAGCAAAAGTAAAAACAAGAGATTTAAAAAGATGTAAATGGAAGTTATAAATATGGAAACAAAATATGTGAAGTGAAAACAGTGGTAATCACTGCCAAAGAAAATTCTAATAACTTGGAAAATAATAAGGGGGCCATTCTAAAGTGAAGCATAGAGGGGAGAAAAATAGGAAGGAATAAAAATCCAGGCATGGCAGCTCAATCTTGTTAGGACCGCTCCAAGGATGTGGAGGCAAGAGGAACAGGAGCTCAAGGCTAGAATCATCTACATAGCGAGTCAAAGCCAACCTTAGTTACAGGAGACTTTGTCTCCTAGATAGATAGATAGATAGATAGATAGATAGATAGATAGATAGATAGATAGATAGATAGATAGACAGACAGACTAGTAGAAGAACACTGTTTAATAGACTTCAGTGCATTGTGGATTAAAAGTAAATAGATATTGTGTAAAAAATTACAATAAGAGGATCAGTGCAATTTTCATTATAATTACTTATTATAAATAAAGTATATAACATATAGTTGGAATTTATATTCTCTTAGTAATTGTTGAAACAAACTGGTTTAAAACATGAACAATTTTGAATAATGAAAAATGTTATCATCAGCCTTAACCTAACTAACAATTTAGATGCACAGAGTAACAACAGGATACATACTATTTCCAAGCAAAAATGTGGTTTTAACAAAGTAACAAGACATTCTAGACTGTTCAAGAAATGAAATTAACTTAAAATGAGCATTCTCTGGCCAAAACAAAAGTAAGAGAAATGAGGAAGTAGAATATACTTTTTAAAATCCTCAGATATTTGAAGTTACTCAAACAAGATTCAAAATGAATTAATTGAATGAGGAGTGTTACTTGGAAAATGAAAATTTCCCTGCTCCTTCTTCCTTTGTTTGGGTGTGTCTTCCTCCTCTGCTTTCTTTTAGAAACTCTCCATTGTCATGTCCCAAGTTCATGGAAAATAGCAACATAGATGTAAGCACCTGAAAAGTTCACAGAGGATTAGAATACATGAAAAAAATTGGATGCAGGCAAACCAGTCTTGAGAGAAAAATATACCAGCAAATATATTCTTACAATAAAATAATAAAAGACTCGGTCTATGTTTCAATATCTACATTAAAAAAACTAGCATAACAATGAGGAAATACAATCCATCACCAGTAGTAAAAATAAAAGATGACTGTGGTATATATCAAAAAGTTAGGAAAGAATTAAGAAAATCAATAAAATGATTACAATTGGGATGATGAACGAAATATGATAAAATTCTATCTGGGTTAAGGAGCGTGATCCTACTCTGCCAGTATTAAGTGAATACAAAGAGAGTGTATCAGAAACAACTTTGTGAAAGGACTGAGTGCTGGTAGAATGTAGTAAATAATTTAAATTTTGTCCCTGAAACCAAAGGTAAAGATGAGTGACTTTTTATTGTATTAAATATTTGTCAGTTCATTGATGTAGGGACCAGGAGATCACTCCATAATAAAGAATGTGCAAACTAAGCGTAAGTACGCATTTAGAACCTCAGCACCCACACAAATGATTATCCATGTTGATCAGCTCTGGGTTCAAGTGAGACTCTACCTAAATATATGGCTTCAAACACAATCAAGGAAGACATGCAGCATCAATATCTGGCATCCACACCCATGCAAATACACATGTATACATACACACAAATACAAGCATACATACACTTACATAAGCATGACACAAAATCAGCTAAGATCTCACTGTATCAATATATTAATAAGAAAACATATATGATTATTTCAATCAATTAAGAAGAAAAGTCTGAACAAACTTAACTTCTAATCATGACAAAAACTGTGGGGGAGGGGGGCTTGTGAGGGTAGCCAACCATTGTCTGATTTGATTTAAGGCCTACTCCACAAGATGTAACCCGTACCAGACACAGCATGCACAACCGAGGAACAGAGGGTAAATAGCCCAGAGACCTAGGTTAAAAGCAAACTTTAGACTTTTGGTCTTTTTTTTTTTTAAAAAAAAAGGTGTCAATAATATGACTCCTAATGTTGTTCTGCTATGTGTATAGATCAGTATCTTAGTGTTCATCAGAAAAGCATCCTCCAGCAGCAGATGGGAACAGATGAAGAGACACACAGCCTGACATTTAGTGGAGGGAGAGTTTAATAGGGTTGTTTCCATCAGATCCCTCCTCTCAGAGATCAGGAAATCCTGCAGAAGAGAAAGAAAGATTGTGAGAGTCAGGGTGTATGGAGGACACTGGAAAAACAGGGCCCTCTGAATCAATTAAGAAAAGTGCATCTCTTCTCACAGAGACGGAAGCAACAAGCACAGTGTCTACACGAGTCTGCACCAGCCCTCCACAAACATAGTATAGCTACTAGCTTAGTATTTTAAGGAACTCCTGACTGAGAACAACTGTATCTCTGATTCTCATGTCTGTTTTTTTGTACTCTTTTCCTCCTGGTGGGTTACCATGTCCCATTTTGATATGAGAGTTTTTGTTTCTTCTTATTGTATTTTATTTCATCACATCTCATTGTTATCTCTTAAAGCCTGTTCCTTTTTAATGAGAGACACACGGGGAATGGATCCAGATGGGAGAGGAATTAGAAAGGAACTGGAAGGAGTAGACAGAAGAGAAACTATAATTTAGTGTTATTGTATGAGAAAAAACTATTTTCAATAAATGGGAATAAATAAGAAAGAAAAAAAAACATAAAGCATTTGGAGTAAATTTATTTTAAAATAGTAATATTTTGTGTATAGTGCTTGAACATTTTGCTGAAAAAGGTTTTGAAAGATGTGGATAAGTGTACCGAATTCATGAATCTTAAGATGCAAGATTTTTTCTTTTTTGTAGAAGTCAAAACTTGATTGCATAATGTGTGTGAGAATAAAAACAACCCACAGCAACCATTACTCTTAATTTAAAATAGAACAAGTTAGAAAATTTAAATAGTCCACTTGGGAGGCATACAAACCTATAGAATAATATGTTTGGAACAAACTACAGATATTTGTGGATGTAGATGAAACTCAGTGTTTATGCTATAAGAGCAGGCAACTAAGGACAACATGCCACTTAGTTTTATCAAAAGGAGATCTAAGAAGGTGGACATCCAAACTGGCTAGGCTCCCACAAAGCCAGAACATGAAGTAGGATCAAAACCCAGTGGCATTGTCCTTGGCTTCTGAGCAGCCCTCATTGTCCACCATATTCAGAGAGTCCGGTTTTATCCCATGCTTTTTCAGTCGTAGTCCAGCTAGCGGGGAGGACTTTGGACTTTCCACAGGGCAGGGAACCCTGACTGCCCCTCAGA
>NW_026068209.1:370077-381463 GCF_014885135.2 Alexandromys fortis
GGAGGGAAATGGGAGGCGGGGAGGAGGCGGAAATCTTTTTTTTTTCAATAAAAAAATTATATTTAAAAAAAAGGAGATCTAAGAAGACTCTCTCCTATCCCAAGAGATATTCAATAAGAAGTTTCAGAGAATATATAGAAGAATTACTTTGAAAGTTTACAAAGAATTTCTTGAGGGTATAGGAAAATGTTATGCCCTTATCATCACGATAATTATGTGGATATATATGTTTCCCAAAACTTATGATTTAATTATATACTTTAAGTAGTTATTACTGTAATGTTATATTTCAGTAAAGATATAGCTTAAAATGAATATGCCAGGGGACAGATATTCAATTCAGTGTTTCAGAATCTGTATTGCTCTTACAAAGGACCCCATTTGCAATTCCAACCCCCATATGGGGCAGTTCACAAACACCTGTAACTCCAGCCACACCTTTTCCTGGCCTCTGCAGGCACATGCACATACCTGTACCAATGCTCACACCTATATAAATATTTAAAAACAAACTTTAAAATGAATATGTATATATTTGTCAATGAAGTCTATATGGTTGACAGTACTGCTAATACTGGTTATTTTTATGTTTCAGAGATTAGGTGGGATTCTTGCTAACCTTTACTTATATACTCATATATTCAGACATTATTTTTAAATTAGTTTCAAACATTCTATAATGCACAGTGACACAGTGCTTAGAAAAGTAGGCATAATTTCTGTTGTCATGATCTATAAATATATTCTGACAAGCTACATTTCTCATATCCTAATATTTCTATAAGGCATTTGTTTTATTTTGAAATACAAAGGGGGAACTCTTGTTATATTTTAGAATCATAGTGACTTTGAATCTCTTTCTTTGGTGTATGCTTCTCTGATTATTTATTCTCTACATAAAGATGATAAGAAATTCCAACTGTACAGAGTACACTACGTAGATCAACTTATGTCACCATGCAGAAACAAGACTTTGTTTCTAAAGATGTGTTAGAATAAACACTGATATATTTCTAATTTTCATAAATTGCTCAATATTGACATTTTAAATAGCAACAGTATTTATTAGTTATATAAGCAAAGTCTTATTTAAATAGACAGTGTTTCTTAGTGAATAAGAGGAAGGGTAATATGCTGATATATCAGGATGAAGTGGGCTATCATATAAGAGCATGCTTGTTCTAACAGGATTGATGTGGGAGTGTCATATATCAATCTGTTGATTTCATTGGTTAAGTTATAATAAACCAGCTGTTTGGCCTCATGGCGTGGGACATAGATGGGAGGAGTAAACAGAATAGAATTCTGGGCGGAAGAGGAAGTGAGGTCAGACTCTGCTCTGTTCCCGGAGAGACGCCATGCTCAGCTCTGCCGGATAGACACGATAGCTCTGCGCTCTGAGGCAGACGCATGAAGCTCCCCAGGATGGACGTAGGTTAGAATCTTCCCGGTAAGCGCACCTTGGGGTGCTTACACGCACTATTAGAAATGGGCTAGTCCAGGTGCGAGAATTAGCCTGTAAGGGCTAGAGTTCATGGGCCAAGCAGTGTTTCAATGAATACAGTTTGTGTGTTATTATTTCGGGCATAAGCTAGCCAAGCGGCCGGGGTGTTGGGGACGCAGCCCCGCCGCTCCATATTTCAACACAGGATAGCCATTATTACCCACCTGCAGAATCACACACTATTTCCGGAACATAAAACATAAATCATTGACTCCAATACCATGATCGTAGACTCTTAATAACTTTTGTGGAAAATGTAACCTTCTTAGATCTTTGTGTGAACTTACTCATTATTGGAAAAAGAAGAAACAGGATTCAGTTACCATCATGTTTCAAAATTCTGACTAAACATATGACTAGTACTTTGGAACTTTGTATTTAGCCTATCAATTGCTAAGATTATACAGCATCTATACTGCCATCTTCATTAAAGACACTATTAATTAATCACTGGTTTTGGGAAATATAAGTCTGTTACATCTTTAGAATTCTTCCTAATAGTTGTCTACACAGTTAATACCGATGGATTAAACTCTTGAGGTGAAATCCAAATGAGAAAGGTACATTCAAAGATATGTATACATTGGAGAATATTTGGCAACTCATCCGCCTATGCAAACAAGTCTTTCTTTGACTGTGTCTGATGATTCTCATGTGAATCCTGCTTTTGATAACTTTTATTCTAGCATCATGTAAGACAGATGAAACAACATATATGGAAACATTCTGGAAGTTCTGGCATTGAACACTGGTACATTTCCTCCTTTATCTCTTGCCCTTCCCCTTAAGTTGTTACTGTTTTGATTTAAGAAAAGTTTATTTCTTATAACAAGAAACCAAGCTTAATTCTTGATTTAGGACTAAAATATATTAAAATAGTTTAATTTTGATTTGATTTGATTTTATAATTTTTTCTATCACATCTACAATTAAAATGAATTAGCAATAACCAGCAGAACTCAAAAAGATGATCTTAGAAAGTTAACAATGAGGAAAAATAATGGCAGAAAGTTGGGTGCAAAAGTTGATGATTCAAAATATCCCACTCACAGTCTCTCATCTCTCTGGCCAGTTGAGCAATGATTTCGTCCAATCACCAGATGGTTATCCAGTCATGAGCATAGATGGACTCCATCCTCTAATTTGCTTTCTTCTAGCATGAGTGATGGAATTAAAACAAAACAACAAGAACAACAAAATTCACTATTTGATCCTAAACTCATAATTTGATCCTAAACTCATAATGACTAAAGATCATAGAGAAAATTCTTGAAGTTTCTTTTATGCAAGTGGCTATGCATTTGTGGAAAATTAAAACTATCTTAAATGTTCACTGTAATGGCTAAAATTCTCATGGGGGAAGACAGGAAAATCAGTGATTAAGCAAACACCATGAAACAAATGGCAGGTAGTAAAGGCATGTAAAAGCAGTCACTGTAGATGGAAAATGTGATTTAAAAAATGAGGAGATGGATAAAGCAATACATTTTGAGAAGATGCTATTAAGCCAGAATCTGAGAGATTGGAAGGAACCAGCAGGACTGCAGTGATACAGAAGCATAAGAAGTCTAGAGTTGAAAGGAGGTTTTTCTGAACAAAAATCCAAAATCTATTTAATGTAGCCAGCACAGGTGGTTAACGGCTCATGTTGCACAGTGTGCAATAAGAAATATCCATGTTTTTAGGTAAAAAGGGTGTGTTAATTAAGCAGAGAATATGCAAGATGGTAGGAGTTTAATTTGACCTAATTCTTTATCTGGCATAGCCTCTACAAAGTTTGTGAAAGAAATGTGGACTCTCGCGCTGGATAGAAAGAATAAGGAGATGCGAGTTTCTTAAAAGATGAGAGTGCTCTGATTCTCTGAAAACCTGCATCAGTAATTCTGTTAATTTTTTGAACCCAGCACATCTGTGTGGGCTGCTAATAGTCACAAGGAAATGTAGGCATATACAGAAATATGCTTCTTTTCTAACAAGGTCTGCCCTATCTTCATCATGAGACTTAGCTGTACTTGGAGACTGTCAGTTGTAGGTGTTTGAAGAATCAGGCATGTTATGAGCAAATCAGTGTACTTCAAAGGCCCAGTGTGTCTGACTTTTCATGTTGTCTAAATTTGCAACCTGAACACTGTATTTCCTTAAGTTTTGAAGAGCAATGTGTTTATAGCACCCAGAAAGGGATCAGGATGAAAGAAATTCAGAAAGCAAGATGTTATTTTTGTATTTACCATCACATGAGAAAATAATCAAAGGAAGACAGCCGGGGAGGGGCAGATCCCATGTAGAACAGCACTCCCACGCAAACTGAAGCCCGAGAGGGAGCAGACAAAAGGAGGGAGAAAACCAGGAAGCCCCGCGTGAAAATTAACCCCATCAAAGACTGACCACTACAACCAGGCCTCTGTATGGGGAAAGTTTTACCTTGTGGAACCTCAGAGAAGAAAATTATACCTACTAGAGGATATAAAAGAGTTATTAAAAAGTCAGTTATCTTATATTTAAATAATACAGCTGCTAAAATGAACCTTTAAAGCAAACCTGCATGGAGCTAATTAGTTCAGCATTTTTCCCATAACTTCATCTCCTTTTGCCATTTACTTAAGGAAAGATGGGTTCCAACTATTAACTCAAAAACATCGAGTGTGTGATAAAATTCGTAGTTAAAAAGAATAGATTTCATAAGTGAGTCTTCAGATCTAACTACTTTAAATACTAGGTAAAGTTGAAAAGTTCACTAAGGACTCTGAGCAGAATCATGTTCAGGAAATTGACACTTCCAAGTGCATGGTCCGTTTTTTATCATTTATTACCTGCCTAACACTGTAAATTCCTCTGCTCTCTACATGAACACGCATGGGTGCACACACCCTTGTACATACAAAGCACACATAGCATAATATGTACACCACTCCAATGCACAAATAAATAAGTAAAATTTTATAATTAGAGTTTAACATTCATGATTAAAATTACCATTTTACAGTAAAAGAAACATAAAAACCATTATAGGTTCTAGACCTGTGCTCTTTAAAATTGGTGTCAATAGCTATGAGAGGCTACTGTGCACTGAATATTTAGGCAACGTGATGAAGAATCAAATTTATAGAAAATTTTAAAGTATATTTTTATTTATACATGTGCATGTGTGACTGCTTGCCTGTAAGTTCATTACAAGCATGAAGGTTCTTGAGGAGGACAGATGAGGGTGTCTGGAACCAGAGCCATGGTGGTTTTTATATCACTTGATATGGGTGCTGGGAATCTAGGCCCTCAGTTGAGAAAATGTGTTGGTCAGATTGCCTGTATGAAAGTCTTTGGAATATTTATGGATTAATAATTCATTTGTGGACTAGCCATTGTAGGTGTGCCATCCCTGGGAAGATGGTCCTGACTTGTATAAGAAAAAAAGGTTGAACAAGCAATAGATCACAAGACAATAGAATTAGCATTTCTCTAGGGCTTCTGCTTCAACCCCTGCCTTTGGGTTCTTGTCTTAAGTTCTTGTTTAAACTTTTTCTTGTGATGGACTGCAAATTGTAGGACTAAATAAGCCCTTTCTTGTACAAGTCGCTTTTGCTTATAGAGTTTTATCATAGCAACAGAAATCTGACTACTATAGGGAATAATAATAATATGGCTATTATTTTTGTTGTTATTGTTTGGGTTTAATTTTTATCTGTGTAAGGATAAATAAACTCCAGGTTTTAAAGATTGGTGTGAGAGAAAGGAAACTACTCCATTAGTTTAGTTGCCTCAGTGGGTAAAGCATTTTTCATGAAAGTATGAAGGTATGAGCTGAATTCCCAGAACCCAGTTGAAGCAGACTCAGTAGTCCACCACAGTTCCTGTGTCTCTTTGCTGAAATAAAAGACCTAAGTGTTGAGCTCTGGGACCAGGTAGCCTGGCACATGCAGTAGAAAACATAGAGATCTTATGACAAACAGGCAGAAGGTGTAGATGGATACTTCATATTCAAGGTAGTTCTCTAACCTGTACACATGCACTGTAATATAGGAGAAGGAACACACACACAGAGGTAGTTGGGTGGGTAGGGACAGAGACAGACAGAGAAAGAGAAACAGAGATAGGCAGGGACAAAGAGAGATAATGTGTGTTTAAACATATCCTTCACACATATCATAACCCAATTCCTCCCATACATTCATCATATTAATACAAACAAAATAAATTTTAAAGAAGAAAGAAATGTTCTGTCCAGTACAAGAGATACATCACCTCCATTTTTAGAAAGGAACTAGACTGGAGAGGATCAAATATAATCTTTGTATAAATGGTACTATCTCAACTCGGAATTTAAAGAGCATACTCTATTAGACAAGAATTTAAGTTGGGTCTTAAAACAGCAACTCTGATCTGTAAACAACCATCTTTACCATAAAAATTTCTATTAACCCTGTCTTCTTATCTTCCATTTCAGTGGTTAAATAGAGATAATGATGCATATGTCACTAGCAGTAGAACACTTGTTTCAGCAGGTACACAGTGACTATGGTATACATGTATCTATTTATAAGTATTCACTATAATATGATTATAGCAAAACATAGAAAGTACAAAATACATATACACTCATTTTTCAAGGATATTATTATTTTACATAAGAGTAAACATGAAAGATGTAAGTCACAAAACAATCCCACACCAGTTTGGAATGATGATTTATAAAAGGGTTATTTATTTAAAGGAAAAACTTACAGATCACTGTCCTAGACAACACCCCTCTGCATGACCAGGAAAGGAGAGCAGTAGCCAGAAGCAGAGTCAGAAGCAAAACAGAGAGTGCATGTATGGCTACAGCTGCTTTTTAAAGCAAAAGAGACCATGCCCAAGTGGGCTGGTATCTTAAACGCTATTGGCTGAAGGAACGGAAGGGGCTTCTGCAGCATAAGCATATTTAAATTTAGAAAAAATGGAAGAATTAAACAAAATAAATCATCGTTAATGTAATAACTAGTGAAAAGATTGTGAAATGGTATGCAAATACACAGAATCTGAGAATCTTTCTGAGAACACTAAGCATTGGGTCACCTAACTGAATCTGGGGACTGTAAAAAATCTGGCAATGATTAAAGGTTACTGAATGAGTAATGACTTAAATTCATTCAAATACCAAGTGCCCTTAATCTGAGATAGGTCTTCCTCACTAGTCTATAGTACATCTTGTGACTTCATAGTCACCTTGGCACTGAACAGCACAGCATGTGCTCTTTACAAGGTGCATTCTGTCACACCACCCAGTGCCAATGAGCACTGCCCAGAACACCCTGGCTCAGATTTGAGACTACTGTATGTCATATATTTCTATGTTTTTACTGACATACAAGCTCTTACAGAAATAAAATGGATCAATTAATGGAAAATTAATACTTCACATTTACCTACTGTCATTCCTCAACAGGTAAGTATCATACTGATATGCCTTTGGAGTATAATGTGTTAGAATGTTTGATATTAAAAATCACTGCTTGAGTTGCTGGCATGAATTTCATAATAAGCAACAGATGAATTGTGGCTTGGAACTAGAACAGAATTTCTAAGAATTTCTGAAATGGCCTTAGCTATAGTTCTGCCACTCTGTACCATGTATTTATGCAAAGTGCCATTCTTGGCATTAGTGCTTGTAAAATCAAAATATCAATCAACTGTGAAAACTGCGAAGATGTTCTATGTCCTGCAGTTTCAAATATATCACCACAACTTAATATGTTATATAATAACACTTAAAGCACATCCTTCTTATTCATATGCAAACTTGCTTTTGTTTCTAATGAATGCTAATTTTATCCATACCAAAGAATTATTTCTGAATATATTTCTTTATCATTTATTACCAGTATTTAATTAACAGATTTAGTTTATCAACTCTATGTAAAAGCTTCTCAGTTGAGAAGTGTCACAAATAGAAAAGTTTAAGAAGGAAGTCCTGGTTTAGATGGTATAAAGTTCATGTCTGACAGGTGCTTCAACGATAGGATGTTTGTCACCAATGACCACCCTAGTTTAATACCTGCGATCCACATGTGTAAGGGAAGAACTGACTCCTAAAAATTCCCTGATACCCATACAGACACTATATGAATGCACACACACACACACACACACACACACAGTAGATATAGCAAAAATTCTAAAAGATTATTTTCAGCTCAGATATCTTGGTTATTTAATTCTAAGAGACAGTTTTCCTGGAACACAGCCTTTCTGTGAGCCAGGAAGCAAGCAGAAAATACAGGTTGGGGCATAGAATGTAGCTGGTCCCATGCAGAATAAGAGGAAATTCTTAGGCATGCTCGGAAGCCCAGGAAAGGTAATCTAATTAAATGTGCTACTAGGTGTTTCACTTGACTGGATCTTAAGAATGAGGAGAATATAGACACATAAGGAAGAAGGGAAAGGGACTTCAGAGTTACAGTTCTCAAGCTTTGACATGGGGTTGCTTAAGCAGAAAGTTTGGAACACTGTGAGGCTTAGGCACATCCTCAAACATATGTTTGTTTAAAAGGAAGCAGAGTAGCAGGTGCCTGTCTTCTGCTGTGTAAATGGCATCCAGCATCCCTGCTGCAGGCGAATTCAGATCCCAACACAATGAGTTCCAAATGTGCCCACTGGACACCTACTCACACAGAAATTTAAATAGTAATCTGTGCCGCAGCATCTGCACCCCACCAGCATGTCCTTGATGCAATTGTCATGCTGTTCTAGATCCTGAGAATAAATCAATTTGCATGACAGCAGGGTTTGATGTAAAGAGCCCAGGGCAGAAGGCAGAAGCCCAGCTCCTCTACCCTGTTCATGACAGTTATTACCACAGTAACCTTTCCTCCAGTATATTCCCTGGGCACATGGGTACCTGGGTTGTGCTAAGCCTCGTACGAACCATGTTTATGTGCAGAATGGTCTTGTTTGCTGGGAATACCTTGTGTCAACTTTCTGGTATTTCTGGGAATGAGACAATTCAATACTTTACTATGTAAGAGGCCCTTGTTCTCCAGTTGTTTTGCTTGTGAGACAGTGTCTTGGTGACATTAGCTATTCTAGGAGGTGGGCTCTTTAGTCAACACATTTACTTATAACTGCTTAATTCTTACTTTTGGAGTTGCTACTAAGTTCCATACAAATTTGTATTTGCAGCTCAACTATCTTCTATGTTTGCCCCAGTCATTGTGACTTTGGCAGGCATACATTTACTCTGAACTACACAGCTCTGTAAGTGTAAAATGTACACCAAATTTGAAAAACATGGTGTGAAAATAGATTGAAATGGCTCAATATTGTTTTCTTTTGATTGAAAACTGAAACAAGCTTCCAGATGTGCATACTCAAGTAAAATATGAATATTACATGTAAGACCACATATTTCTTTTTATCAGGTTAAAGCAGCTACTAGAAAACCTTTAAAATTACAAATTTCTGCTGGAAAATAGAAAACCATCCCACCTGTTAAAATGAATATTAAAGCCCTAGGACATTTCTTAACTGGTCTGTTACTTTTGTAGAATTCTGAAAATGTTGATTCCAATAAAGAGATGTGAAGAGTGAATGTAGTGAGATAAATTTACAAACACGATTTGTATGTTTTTATTACATGTATGTGTGTGTCTTCTTGCCTGTCAGCATGTGTACCATATGCATGCAATAACTACATGTCGAGAAAACAGTCAAATATCCTGGAACTATGTTATAGTTGGTTGTGAGCTGTCTGGTGTCAGTGCTGAGAATCAAACCCTAAACAAGCAAGTGCCTTAAAATGCTGAGACTAGCTTTGTGATGAATATTTCTATTAAATAAGATACTATAAGTTACAGAAGTGGAAAAATAGATGAAAATCTTCCAAGATAGTAACCCATTTAACCAGACAAGGAAGAAATTTTGGAACTTAGCCCCAATTACACTTATGAGTTCATACTGGTGTTAAGCCCTTTGTGGGCAAGAATAGTGCTTTTATACATCTTGAAATATATGGTGTATATGGCTGCTGGGCCAAAATTATCTCAGGGCCTATACCTTGAGGCCTGTAAAACATAGGAAAGACTGGCTTGAGTTTGAGAGAACTGAGTGAGGATGAGATAGCAAAATCTAGGTAGATGCTTCTCCAGCCAGAGGGAGGCCTTTGCTGAGTCTCACTGGCTGAAGGTACCCCCACATCGCACCATGTCATTTAACCTATATAAGCTGTCACTCAGAGTAATACACTGAGTTCCTGCTTTGACTTGACTCCCTATTGCTTTTGATTGTCCTGAGTCATGGGGCTGCAGAACGGGCAGATAGTGCACTTACCTTTCTCTGGGGAATAAGAGGGCTAAGGATGCCTAGCATATGGCTAGTTGGGAAACACTAAAGACTGACATTATCTTAGGTAGGGCCTCTTATCATCTCGATCTAAGAATCAACCAGAAACTTTTCGTTTTTCTAAACCATTGACCAATCTTTGTGGCATTTCATCAAGTAGAGCCACTTTGAGGTCAATGTCATCCCTGTGAGCAGCAGTTCTGCTAAAGCTGATGGACTCATGGGAAATTAATGATTGCCGAGATGTTGCAATGCTGCAGATCCAAAGACAGAGGATCTTGGGTTGTCTTTACGCCCTACTAGCCATTCCTTCCCCACTGGTATCTGTCCTACTGTCATTTCACTATCATGTAAAATCTTTTAGAATACGTTAACAGATTTATAGCATCTACCCACCCAAAAGCTATAGCTGTCATCACGTAACAGTTAAAGCCTATAATTGAAATTTCTCTACTTTGTTGCAAACTACCCTTCCTAACATGCTTCCACAAGTGAAGTTTGAAAGTGTGCTGATCTATGACTTTTTCCTGTTACTATGAAAAGTTTAATATAGAATAAGAATTGGAAAATGGAATTTGGTATAATCTGAATATGGGTTTATAGGCCATGGTCACTCATCTTGGTTTAAAAATGAATTATGGCTTATCTGCTTTGAGGTGATGGCTGTACTTTTAAGTCATTCTCATCTGTATAATAAAGAGATTAAGCGCCATCACTCCTCTTAGTTCTGCATTTCTACAATACTTGATTGATGAGTACAGGCCAAACTGTTGCATTGAACACTAGTTTTAAAATATTTTCGGATCTATTTAAAACTATAATGAGGGGGTTCTTAGAGAAAATTAGAAAAATAAACATTTTGCTTCCAATTTTAACAGATGAATTTATAAAGGAGAGTAAAGGAGAATTTCTTCAATGGCAAGAGTTGCTGGTGTGTGACCAAAGCTTCCTGGATCATCTATTGAAATTCTTTAAAAGAAGACGACAATTAAGCTAATCTCTTGAGGATCACAAGAGAAACTCAAGAGGCATTCTGATTCAGTCCACAAAAGTCTAGCTTTGAGTATGCATTGTAGCTAAAGTAGAACTCTGATAAACCAAATGTCAGCCTGCCAAGCATGTTGTAAGGAGTTCTAAGTAGGGACCATCTCAAGGCTCAGAAATTCCTTCAACATACAGCATCATGATCATGGAATGCCTCTGGCTTTCGACATTATCTAGAAATGACATTAAATAAAAAAAAAAGTATGGGTGAGATAGAGACAGATGATAGATAAAAGAAAGACTGATAGATGAAAGATAGATTATAGAGGAGGAGGATAGATGATAGAGGAGAAGAAGAAGAAGGAGAAGGAGGAGGAGGAGGAGGAGGAGGAGGAGGAGGAGGAGGAGGAGGAGGAGGAGGAAGAGGAGGAGGAGAGGGAAGGAGGGCCAGTATTTACATGTGCTAAATGATCCATGTCTTTGTTTCACAACTATGAATTCATTCTTATTTCTTCTTCTTCTTCTTCTTCTTCTTCTTCTTCTTCTTCTTCTTCTTCTTCTTCTTCTTCTTCTTCTTCTTCTTCTTCT